>NC_029788.2:99317054-99332786 GCF_000816755.2 Arachis ipaensis
GAGTGTTGGTTATGATTTTGAAGATGATTTTTGATATGAGTAACTCTAACAAAAGAGATGTGTCTCGAATGCTTTTATAGATTATTAAAGGAAAGCGGATTCTCATGATTTTGTTAAATTGTTATTTCAAACTCATTTGATTTCTAGAAATGAAAGGGGTTTTTGATTGACAAGTCAGAGACTTCATAACAGCAAGTCATGTAGGACTTCAAGGGTTTGAGAATAAAAAAGTAAGTTTGGAAGTTATGCTTGGAGTTGAACTATGATTAGAGGAATTGGCTTGGCAGAGAGAGAGGATAGTGATGGAGTATGATTAAGGTGTGGTGATGATCTTTGATTGATTATAGTGATGTGGGATGATGGCTATGATTAACGATGATGGCAATCTTATTGATGACATGATTTGAGATTTAATAGGGTGTGAGTTGATGAGATGATAAAAGTAAGGAACGAGGCTGTTGGTTGGCGTTAAACGAATGAATGAGACCCTCGGAGATAGAGAAATCAGAGCGCGGCAACGAAAGCGCACAGAGTAAAAGGACCTTGGAATTGTTATGCGTTGGATATAAAGGCAGACTATGCTCGCATACTCGCAGTGATGGATGGAATTTTCGAGGGCGAAAATTTCTGTTAGGGGGGGTAGAATGTAATACCCGGTCTAACGGAAATTAATTAAATAGTAAATTAAATAGGAGCGAATATGGTTGGAAGATTTGGCAATTGGAATTTGATCATTTAAATATGATATTTGGATTCAGTGAATTTTTCCGAGTCGGAAAACATAGTTTTCTGCGTAAAAATGCGCAGTGGAATTTTGACCGACAGTACCGGCTGAGATCTGTCTAGTACTGCAGTTGAGAAAATTGATTATAAGTAAATAAGGTTAAGAAAGGAGGAATTTTAATTAGGAAAGGTAGAAATATTTAAAATGCGATTTGGAGCGCTAATCTTAAAGATTTTGGCCCAAAATTGGGCTAACGGATAAAAATAAGTAAACCGGGCCTAAGTGGGCCCAAGACCCATAATATATAAACATTAGTTATGAGCATTTCAGCTCATTCTACCCTAAAAGGAAGGATTGGGGCGCTGAATTGAGAAGAGAGGAGGGAAGAGAGAAAACCTAACTCTCTTTGATCTTCAAACCACCATAACTTGAGCTACGGAGCTCCGATTGACGAGCCGTTTACGGCCACGCATCGCTCTTTTCATCCTCTACAATTCTATCTAAGTTTTGTGGTGAGTAATCCACTGTCCTCTGCCCAGTTTTCATTTTCCTCTTCAAATTTGAATTTGGTTTGGGATTTGAGGAAACCTTATGATTTTGGTTGTTTAGAAGTGCTCTAGTATGAGCCATGAATGATATTCATCACAAACTTCAGTGGGTTAAGGTAAGAAACCCTCCAACCCTTGTGATTTATCATATTTATGAGCCCTAGGTTGATGTATGTATGTGATATTGGTTATGTTAGTGTACTTGGTGATTTTGATACACAATTGGGAGGTTGGTGTTGCTTGTGGAGCTTTGGTGAGGCTTGGAGCTAAGGGTTGGTGGAGACTTCCATAGAAGAGGCTCAATTGGTTTGGCTACAAGAGGTACGGTTTAAGTTTTATTTAAGTACCGTGTGGTGTGATGAGAATTCCTAGGCTAGATGCCCCTAGGATTAAGTTTGGATTGTGTAAATGGTTGGTGCTAATAAGCATAGTTGATATGTAATGTGAATTAATGATCGGGTTGAGAATTGTGTGTCCTTGTATGCTTGGTGTATTGAGAATTGTATGTACGGTAATGAGTATTGATTTGTGGTTTATGCTTTTAAATTATGAATTGGGCCGGAGGCCGTGAATTTTGGGTCGGAGGCCGGAAAGAGGTAAGGAAGGTAAGTTGATGTGTGCATTGTATGATGACACAAGTGATTAGATGAATTTCAGATAATGAATATATGAATAATTGGGTTGGTTATTGAATAATAAGTTTTGAGGAGTTGAAGTGTGGAATTTGGTAATTTTGGGTGAAATTATGTAGATGAGGTATGTTTAGTTTTGGTTGAGATATATTATGTGGTCATATATGTGATTATGATTAATGATGCCTTGATGGTATGATGATGCATGAGAGATATGTATGTTGCGATATATACTTGAGGAATGATTAAGGTTGATTAGTGGGTGAAACCACATGATAGTGAGTATGATATTGATTATGTATAATGATGATTGATTGAAAATAGTATTGTTGGAAATTAGGATGAGGAAAGATGTATGACATGTTAATGTGTTTGCAATTTAGCCATTTGTTTGAAATGGGTAAAAAAGGTTATATGGCGGTTTTGTGAATTGTGGTAAAGTGTTAATGTATGAGTTGAGGAGGCTTGATGTTGGTTTTGGTATATTTTGATTGATTTCAAAAGGGGTTGAAACTGGCATGCTTTGGTTGATTTTGAAAAGGGTTGAAAATGGCTTGTTTTGAAAATGGTACTTTGTGGTCATATGTGAAAACATGGTTTTTGGGCATACTTTGACGGGACATAACTTGGACTGCGGATTTTCGTTTTGTGCCAAACTTGTTTAAAAGTGAAATTGGATCCGGGATGTCCATGCCATTCGAAGAATGGGCGAAAAACGATTTAAAATGAGAAAGTTATGTCCGTCGGAAGATTGGGGGTTGAATCTGTGAATTTTGCAGCTTTTAACTTAGAAAATTTTTAGTAGAATGACCCTCCACGCGTAGGCGAACTTGGCGCGTACGCTTCGTTCTTCAAGAAGGCACCATCCACGCGTGCGCGTCGATGCGTTGCACCCAATGCCCAGCTATTTTCCCGAGAGTTGTGCCAGAGTTGTGCCAGTTTTGTGCCTGGGGCGCAAATGCACCCACGCGTACGCGTGGCTGACGCGTACGCGTCGTCTGGCTGTGTTTCAATCCGCGCGTCCACGTGTATGACGCATACGCGTCGATGAGTTTTGTGGCCATCCACGCGTGCGCGTGGAGGACGCGTACGCGTGGCTCTATTTTCATGCCAAAGTTAATTTTTGAGTTTTAAAAGCCAAACCTCATACTTCTAAGCCTCTGATTTCACCCCTTATGTATTAAATCATTACGATATGCCTAGCAATGAGAAAGGAGCTAGGGGATGTGGTAACATACGAATGAAGTAAGGGAAAAAGTTATGATCAACGATGATCAAAGATGATTATATGAGATATGGAGGATGACGGTGGAAGTACCGTGTATGCCATGAGCCGAAGGGCTATATTTATTGATAAAAGGCTGGTTCTTGATTGAACCATGAGCCGGGTTACTGAGTTATTGCCGAATACAGCGGAGCCATGTTGATAAATTGGCTAGTTCTAGATTGAACTTTGAGCCGGATGGCTTAGTTATTGCCGAGTTACGGCAAAGCCATTATGGATTATGGCTGAGTATAAATGCATATATGATAAATGAACGAATATGATAAATGAATAATGATGGAAAATGTTGAATGTAAGTATGCTTGTGTTTTCTCTCTGGTTGTAAGGGTGACAGGGCACCGATACCCTCTAATGGCGACAGGGCGCAGATACCCTCTAATGGCAACAGGGCACATATTCCCTCTAATGATATTATTGCGCAACAGAGAGACTGTGCCCGGGTTAGCTACCGGACACGTCGGGTTGGCTTGATAACCGACAGATGATATCATCAGCCATAGGGCAGGCACTCATTATTTGCATATGTTTGAACTGTTTGGGTTTGCCTATTTGTTTTGGATTTCTACATTATATATGCTATGTTACCTGATTATGTGCTACTTGTTCTACTTGTACATTGCAGTGCATTGTATTTATTTGACACTTTTATCGTACTGGGAACCCATGGGCCCGGGGTTCTCATTCCGTATATATCTCTTGTTTTTCAGATACAGGTCCAGGTGCTCAGAAGTGAGTTGTGGGTCGTCTGAGAGACAGCGAAGATCTTTATTTTCTCTACTTTGTGTTTTGCTTAGAATCTCTCCACCTTTGTTTTGAAAAGATTATATTATGTATCGAACTCTTTTAAACTGGCCTATAGAGGCTCTCGTGTTTCCTTTGGGAGAGATTAGGATATACTGTTGTCAACTACTTTCATACTATACCCTAGTCGGCCTAAACTTCACGGGTCGCGACTAGTGGCTATTTACTTATGTTATATATATCTATCTGTTATCTATCTCTTAATCTCCTTTATGCCTTGTTCGTATATCCCTTTCGGCTTCACTGTTTATCTTTTTGTTGTCGAAACGTGAGTGGTACATTTTCGCAATTTTATTTCTACTCTTTTCAGGCTTCTCGATTAATATTCCTTTCGAAATTACCTATATCTATATATTAAAAATCCACCTGAGTGTCATACCACCGTAGTATCATTGACTTATGACTCGAGCATAAGGATTTGCATATTAGGGTGTTACAAAGAACAAAGGGGGGGGGGGTTTGGTTGATAGAAGGGGCAATAAAATAAATGACAAGAAAAGTAAATAGAGCAATTGAAGAAAACAATTAATAAAGAGAGACATTCATGGCAAGAGTTGAGAATATAGGCTTTCTATCCTAGTCATACAATGACTAATTCATCTTATTTAGTCAACTCCAACAAATGGAAGAAAGTATCATGTTATCTTCACATAGGGAGAATGTCAAACAAGACTAATCAATCATATCATAATAATAACAAGAATCTTTTTCATTTCGTCATCTCTAACATTGGAAGAAGGTATAAGTTATCTTCCATGAGAGAAAGTCAAACAAGACTAGTTAATCTCAATCCAAATGTCCTAATCAACTCCCTAATTGGATTAGCAAAAGATTGGAGTCAATGGAGATAATATTAACTAACAACTCTAGATCACCAACATGAGTTGGGTTTTCATGACTCAAGATTGCCTAATTACTCTTTCCAAGCCAAGAATGCTCAAAATCTACTCTGAAGACCAACCAAGTATTTTGTCAAACACTTGGAAGGTATAGAAGGAAAGCATAGTAAAAATATAAGAATAATAAAACTTCCAACTACTAATTACAAAAAAAGTAAATCAACAACTCAAATCATCAATAAAAGAGCATCAAACATTAAATTTCATTAAATGTAAACAAATTCAACGTGAGCATTCATAAACATAAAAGAGACATAAAAGTAAAATTAACAAGAGAACTAAGAATAATAGAGTAGTAGAATAAGAAATTGTAAAGGAAATAAGATGAGAATATGGAATTAAGTCTAGATCTAAGATGGATTAACCTAACCTAATTCTAGAGAGAAAAGGGAGCTTGTCTCTCTAGAAACTAACCTACATGATACTAATGCTACAAACAATTGCTCTCCCTTTGCCCAAGCTTGAATTCTGTATGAAATAGCATTAGAAATAAGTTGAGTTGGGCCCAAAGTGCTTCAGAAATCGCCCTCAGCGATTTCATCCTTAGTGGGCCACAAGTAGCATCAGTGCGCACGCGTATATGGCGCATGCGCGCCCCTATACACGAAGTAACATATGAAATATTTTATATCATTTCGAAGCCCCGGATGTTAGCTTTCCAACGCAATTGGAACCGCCTCATTTGGACTTCTGTAGCTCAAGTTATGGTCAATTGAGTGCGAAGAGGTCGGGCTTGACAGCTTTACGGTTCCTTTATTTCTTCATGAGTTCTCCCACTTTGCATGTTTTTCTCCTCACTTCTTCCATCCAATACTTGCCTTATGAACCTGAAATCACTCAACAAACACATTAAGGCATCGAATGGAATTAAAGTGAATTGAATTTAGCTATTTTAAGGCCTAAAAAGCATGTTTTCACACTTAAGCACAAATTTAGGGAGAATTACAAAACCATGCTATTTCATTGAATAAATGTGAGAAAAGTTGATAAAATTCCCCAAATTAAGTACAAAACAAACCACAAAATCGGGATTTATCACTTACATCTTATATTATTGGGCACTGTTACCATACTGAGAACCTCCGGTTCTCATTCCATACTTTGTTGTTGTTTTTCAGATGCATGCCGTAATCTACTTCGGTGAGATTGCGGATATGGTGACAGAGCGGAGTATGATTCGTTCCTTGTTTATTTCTATTTTACTTTCATCATAGTAGTCTCTCACTTTTTGTATATTTATCTTTATGGTCTTAGAGGCTTATTTGAGAGATAGGTTGTATAAGTTATTTTAATTCTAGAACTCTGTATGTTTCTATTTGTAACTAGTCGGCTTAAACTCCGCAAGCTGCGGCTAGTTCTCTATGATTATTATATTCTTATATTTATATATGTTTTATTCTCTTATACCTATACCTTGTATCTTATGCGTTAGCTTCGTGTGAACGTTTCACGCTTTTGTAATTCTGTCTTTGAGCTTTAGGTTATCTCATTGATATTGCATAGCATGCTTGTTTATGAGTGCCTTTGGGGATAATTGAAGCACCGACCTTGAGATATTGAGACTGATCAACTTGGTATCGATTGTTTGGTGTAGAAAGAAAACCTGAATGACAACTCGCGGACGAGGTCAGTTACGTGAACGGAGAGGTAGTGAGGATGGATAACCTAGCCTGTGCGTTACGAGCTCAGCATGTTCCGGAAAAGTCTGTTCGTGGAGTCTGCGGCATATCGGCTGATGGGTGCGACTTAACACTTATGGCAACAGAAGTAACGATTGACGCTTTTGCGGTTTTTACTTATGATTTTCGATTTCTTACTGTTATGGTGTTGAGCCATGTTGAAAAGTTTTAAGGTTTATAATGATTTTAATATTTGGTTTGAAACTTTTGGTTTAAACAATTTGGTTCTGAAACTACGTCGAAAATTCTTGATTTGAAGGATATTGTTTAAAAAGAAAAAGTGAGTTCTATGATTTTATCAATTTGTGAACTTGGTTTTTAAATTATCTTGTTGAATGTGGATTTAAATTGAAAAGTTTTATTCGAGAAAATTGTGAGTTCAAGTATTTGACTTACGAAGAAATGATTTTGACTCCTTTGAAAAAGTGTTAACAAGGAATATGTTTAGATTGAATTTGTTTTGAAGGTTTTGAAAAGTATTACAAAATCGGTATTTGTTTTAAGAAAAATTTCGGGTGCATAATGACGATAATCAGAGTGACGCAGCGGAAGAAAAAAGGGAACATCGGCATGGTAGAACGGTTTGAGGAGGATATATCGCGTGATTCAAATTTTCGAGGGCAAAAATTTTATTAGGAGGGGAGAATGTAAGAATCGGGGTTTTCATGTAAAACTGTTTTTATAAAAATAATAATTTAAGTGTCCGAGATAGACTCAAAATTTAGAAGTTTTAATTTGAAAATATAAATGTGAAAATTAGTTTAAGTGAATTTTTCTGAGTCAGAAAATGTATTTTCTGTGAAAGACCAAGAATCGGCAACCGAACTGGTCGAACCAATTTAAGCCTGTCCGGTATTGTGTTTTGAGAAAAATGGAAAATTGATTGAAAAGGGTAAAAATAATTTAGAATTTGAAAACCGGGCACTAATCTTAAAGGTTTTGGCCCAAAGTGGGCCAAACGAACCAAAAACGCTACGTGGTTGGACCGGGCCCAAGTTAGGCCCAAGCCCAACATATAAAAGCACCTTTTAATGAGCCTTAAGCTCATTTTCAGCAACCCACAAAGAGAGGGGCGTTGGTTATGAAAGAAGAGAGGAAGAAGGAAGTGGCACTATTCATCCTCCACTTCCGGGAGCCATAACTTTTGATCTGGAGCTCCGATTGACAAGCCGTTTACGACCACGCGAAGCTCTTAACGAGCTCTTCCTTTTTATTTTAAGAAATCTGGTAGATCTTTCATTTCATGCCCCAGTTTTCTGCCCTAAGTTTCTGTGCGTTTTTGGGTTGGGATTTTGAGCAAGTTTTGTAATTTTGGTTGTTTAGGTGATCTCTAGTAGCGGGTAATTGTTGGAAATTGCCCCACTCCTCTTTGGACAAGGTAAGCTTTCACTAAACCCTTGTGTTTAGTTGTGTTGTAGTTTCTAGGTTTTGATTTTGGTGATATATGTGTTGTTAGTTTGAGCTTTGGTGTTTGTTGGAGTTGGTTGAGGCTTTGGATCAAGCTTGGTGGCTTCGTTTTGGTGTTTGGTGCATTTGGGAATCGGCCAAGGTATGATTTTGGTTTTCTTTATGTAATATGTAATGTTTTTGGAAACTTAGGCTAGTTGACCCTAAGATAGGATTGAATGTTATTGGTGCATGAATATTTAAATGTGGATTGATGTTAATTGTTGGTTGTTGGTATGCCGGAATCATGATTATTCATTCCCTGGCTATAACGCCAAAGACTTGGTGTGGGAGAACGTGATCTCAAGACTTCTTCACAATTCCATATAACTGACCAGCAAGTGCACTGGGTCGTCCAAGTAATACCTTACGTGAGTAAGGGTCGATCCAACGGAGATTGTCGGCTTGAAGCAAGCTATGGTCATCCTTGTAAATCTCAGTCATGTGCATTCAAATGGTTATGAGGTTTTGACAATTAAAATATAAATAAAATTTAAAATAAGATAAATTTACTTATGTAATTCACTGGTAGGAATTTCAGATAAGCGTATGGAGATGCTTTTTTACTTCTGAACCTCTGCTTTCCCATTGCCTTCTTCCAACCTTGCGTTACCTCCTTCCATGGCAAGCTGTTTGATCCTCTCGGATGAAAACAAATCCATATGCGCTGTCACCGCATGGCTAATCATCTGTCGGTTTCCGCTAGCGTCGGAATAGGACCATTGTCCTTTTGCACACTGTCACTGCGTCCAACATTCGCAAGTTTGAAGCTCGTCACAGTCATCCCTTCCCAGATCCTACTCGGAATACCACAAACAAGGTTTAGACTTTTTGGATCTCAAAAATGCTGTCAATGGTTCTAGCCTATACCACGAAAATACTAATCTCACAGATTCGGTCCGTGTATTAGATATCCAAGAGAGTATACTCCAGCTGTCATCCAATGACTACGTTGAACATCATGTAGACCGCTTTGTGGTTGTCAGGCATGCGATCTTGGCTAAGCGAGTAACGAAGATTGGGTGATTGTCACGGGTCACCCCTTCATTCTTACTTAACTGAATTAAGTACGAGAGTATATCTTGGAGAAGAAGTAGGCGTGAATTGAATAGAAAACAGTAGTAATTGCATTAATTCATGAAGAACAGCAGAGCTCCACACCTTAATCTATGGGGTGTAGAAACTCCACCGTAGAAAATAAATAAGTGAAAAGAGGTCTAGGCACGGCCGTGAGGCCAACCTCCAAACGTGTACAATGGTCAAAGGATATTTCAAAGATTAACCAAAAAGCATAAAATAAATCACTAAAAGTAGTTTTTATACTAAACTAGTAACTAGGGTTTACAGAAAATGAATAACTAAGTGCAGATAGTGCAGAAATCCATTTTTGGGGCCCACTTGGTGTGTGCTTAGGCTGTTCCTAGAGTTAAACGCCAGCTTTGGTGCCAGTTTGGGCGTTTAACTCCAATTCTGGTGCCAGTTTGGGCGTTTTATGCCAAGATGTTTTAGGCTGACTTTGAACGCCAATTTGGGCCATCAAATCTCGAGCAAAGTATGAACTATTATATATTGCTGGAAAGTCCAGGATGTCTACTTTCCAACACAATTGAGACCACGCCAATTGATCTTATGTAGCTCCAGAAAATCCATTTTGAATGCAGCAGGGTCAGAATCCAACAACATCTGCAGTCCTTTTTCAGCCTCTGAATCAGAATTTTGCTCAAGTCCCTCAATTTCAGCTAGAAAATTCCTGAAATTACAGAAAAATACACAAACTCATAGTTAAGTCCAGAAATGTGATTTTTGAATAAAAAATAATAAAAATATAATAAAAAGTAATTAAATCATACTAAAAACTATGTAAAAATAATGCCAAAAAGGGTATAAATTATCCGCTCATCACAACACCAAACTTAAATTGTTGCTTGTCCCCAAGCAACTGAAAACAAAATAGGATAAAAAGAAGAGAATATACAATGAATTCCAAACTTATCAATGATAATTAGCTTCAATTAGATGAGCGGGACTTGTAGCCTTTTTGTTTCTGAACAGTTTTGGCATCTCACTTTATCCTTTGAAGTTCAGAATGATTGGCATTTATAGGAACTCAGAATTCAAATAGTGTTGTTAATTCTCTTAGTTCAATATGTTGATTCTTAAACACAGCTAGTTTATGAGTCTTGGCCGTGACCCTAAGCATTTTGTTTTCCAGTATCACCACCAGATACATAAATACCACAGACACATAACTGGGTGAACCTTTTCAGATTGTGACTCAGCTTTGCTAGATTCCCCAGTTAGAGGTGTCCAGAGCTCTTAAGCACACTCTTTTTTTGCTTTGGACCACGAATTTAACCGTCCAGTCTCAAGCTTTCACTTGACACCTCCACGCCACAAGCACATGGTTAGGGACATCTTGGTTTAGCCGCTTAGACCAGGATTTTATTCCTGTGGGCCCTTCTATCCATTAATGCTCAAAGCCTTGGATCCTTTTTCTACCATTGTCTTTTGGTTTAAAGGGTTACTAGCTTTTTTTGCTTGCTTTTTCTTTTTCCTTCTTTTTTTTCCACAAGCTTTATATTCACTGCTTTTTCTTGCTTCAAGAATCAATTTTATGATTTTTCAGATTATCAATAACATTTTTCCTTTTTCATTATTCTTTTAAGAGCCAACAATTTTAACATTCATAAACAACAAATTCAAAAATATGCACTGTTCAAGCATTCATTCAGAAAACAAAAAGTATTGCCACCACATCAAAATAATTAAACTAATTTCAAGATAGAATTCGAAATCATGTACTTCTTGTTCTTTTGTAATTAAAAATATTTTTCATTTAAGAAAGGTGATGGATTCATAGGACATTGATAGCTTTAAGACATAGACACTAGACACTAATGATCATGTAAGAAAGACACAAACATAGACAAAACATAAAGCATAAGTTTCAAAAAACAGAAAAAATAAGAACAAGAAAATTAAAGAACGGGTCCACGTTAGTGATGGCGGCTAGTTCTTCCTCTTGAAGATCTTATGGAGTGCTTGAGCTCCTCTATGTCTCTTCCTTGCCTTTGTTTTTCCTCCGTCATGGCTCTTTGGTCTTCTCTAATTTCATGGAGGAGGAGGGAATGCTCTTGGTGCTCCATCCTTAGTTGTCCCATGTTGGAACTCAATTCTCCTAAGGAGATGTTGATTTGCTCCTAATAGTATTGTGGAGGAAAGTGCATCCCTTGAGGCATCTCAGGAATTTCATGATGAGGAATTTCCTCATGCTCTTGTTGAGGTCCATGAGTGGGCTATCTTGTTTGATCCATCCTCTTTTTAATGATGGGCTTATCCTCTTCAATGAGGGTGTTTTCCTCTACGACAACACCAGCTGAATTGCATAGGTGACAAATGAGATGAGGGAAGGCTAACCTTGCCAAAGTAGAGGGCTTGTCCACCACCTTGTAGAGTTCTAGGGATATGATCTCATGAACTTCTACTTCCTCTCCATTCATGATACTATGGATCATGGTGACCCGGTCTATTGTAACTTCAGACCGGTTTCTAGTAGGAATGATAGAGCATTGGATGAACTCCAACCATCCCCTAGCCATGGGTTTGAGGTCAAGCCATCTTAGTTGAATCGGCTTGCCTCTTGAATCTCTCTTCCATTGAGCGCCTTCCACACAAATGTCCCTAAGGACTTGGTCCAACCTTTGATCAAAGTTGACCCTTCTAGTGAATGGGTGAGGATCTCCTTGCATCATTGGCAAGTTGAATGCTAACCTCACATTTTCTGGACTAAAATCCAAGTATTTTCCCCGAACCATTGTGAGCCAATTCTTTAGGTTCGGGTTCACACTTTGGTCATGGTTCTTAGTGATCCATGCATTGGCATAGAACTCTTGAACCATTAAGATCCCGACTTTTTGAATGGGGTTGGTGAGGATTTTCCAACCTTTTCTTCGAATCTCATGTCGGATCTCCGAATATTCACACTTTTTGAGCTTGAAGGGGACCTTGGGGATCACTTTTTTCTTGGTCACAACTTCATAGAAGTGGTCTTGATGGACCTTTGAGATAAATCTCTCCATCTTCCATGACTCAGAGGTGGAAGCAATTGCCTTCCCTTTCCTCTTTCTAGAGGTTTCTCCGGCCTTAGGTGCCATTAGTGGTTATGAAAAACAAAAAGCTATAGCTTTTCCACACCAAACTTAGAAGGTTTGCTCGTCCTCGAGCAAAAGAAGAAAGAAAAGAGTAGAAAAAGAAGAAATGGAGGAGATGGAGGGGAGGTGTAGGTTCGGCCAAGGTAGGTTGAGTGTGTATGATGTGTGGAAATGAAGGTGGTAAGGAGGGGTATTTATAGGGTAAGGGAGAGAGGGTAGCCGTGTATGAGGGGTTGGGTTTGGGAGGGAAATGGTTTGAATTTGAATTGTGAGGTAGGTGGGGTTTAATGATGGATGGATGTGAGTGGTGAAGAGGTTGTGGGGAAGAGGGTAGGATTTGATAGGTGAGGGGTATTTGGGGAAGAGGTTTTGATGGGATTAGTCAAGGGTATTTGGGGAAGAGTGTTATGGAAAGGTGTGAAGAGGAGAGAAGAAGAGGTGGGGTAGGTGGAGATCTTGTAGGGTCCACAGATCCTGAGGTGTCAAAGAATTCAAGTCCCTGCACCATTTTGGCGTTTAAACGCCCATTCTGTGCCAATTCTGGCGTTTAACGCCAGCTCTGCTACCTTTCCTGGCGTTAAACGCCAGCCAGATGCCAGACAGCCTTTTCTGGCGTTAAATGCCCAGAGTGCTGCCCATTCTGGCATTTAACGCCCAGAATGCTACCAGGCTGGGTGTTAAACGCCCATTCTGCTATCCTTACTAGCATTTAAATGCCAGTAAGCCTGTCCTCCAGGGTGTGCTGTTTTTAATGCTGTTTTTCATTCTGTTTTTGATTTTTCAGTTGTTTTTGTGACTTCACATGATCATCAACCTAAAGAAAACATAAAATAACAAAGGAAAACAAATAAATATAATTAAATAACATTGGGTTGCCTCCCAACAAGCGCTTCTTTAATGTCAATAGCTTGACAGTGAGCTCTTAGAGAGCTTCACAGAGACTTAGAGCTTGATGATAGCCTCTCAACACCAAACTTAGAAGTTGAGTGTGGGGGCTCTGTTTGACTCTGTACTGAGAGAAGCCTTTCAAGCTTCCTCTCCATGGTTATAGAAGAAGATCCTTGAGCCTAAAACACAAGGTAGTCCTCATTCAATTGAAGGACTAGCTCTCCTCTGTCCACATCAATCACAGCTCTTGCTGTGGCTAGGAAGGGTCTTCCTAGGATGATGGATTCATCCTCATCCTTATCAGTGTCTAGGATTATAAAATCAGCAGGGATGTACAGGCCTTCAACCTTCACCAAGACATCCTCTACAAGTCCATAAGCCTGTTTCCTTGAATTGTCTGCCATCTCTAGTGAGATTCTTGCAACTTGCACCTCAAAGATCCCTAGTTTCTCCATTACAGAGAGGGGCATGAGGTTTATCCCTGACCCCAGGTCACACAGAGCCTTCTCAAAGGTCATGGTGCCTATGGTACAAGGTATTAAGAACCTTCCAGGATCCTGTTTCTTCTGAGGTAATTTCAGTTGAAACAGATCATTTAGTTCATTGATGAGCAATGGGGGTTCATCCTCCCAAGTCTCATTACCAAATAACTTGGCATTTAGCTTCATGATTGCTCCTAGATATTAAGCAACTTACTATTCAATAATATCTTCATTCTCTTCAGAGAAAGAATACTCATCAGAGCTCATGAATGGCAACAGTAAGTTTAGTGGAATCTCTATGGTCTCTGTATGAGCCTCAGATTCCTTTGGTTCCTCATTAGGAAACTCCTTGGAGGCCAGTGGACGTCCATTGAGGTCTTCCTCACTGGAAATCGCTGCCTTTCCCTCCTCTACAGGTTTGGCCATGTGGGACGTGTTTATGGCCTTGTACTCTCTTTTTGGATTCTTTTCTGTATTGCTTGGGAGAGTACTAGGAGGGAGTTCAGTAACTCTTTTACTCAGCTGACCCACTTGTACCTCCAAATTTCTAATGGAAGACCTTGCTTCAGTCATAAAACTGAGAGTGGTCTTAGATAGATCAGAGACTACAGTTGCTAAGTCAGAGTGGCTCTGCTTAGAATTCTCTGTCTGTTGTTGAGAAGATGATAGAAAAGGTTTGTTATTGCCAAACCGTGCTCTCCCACCATTATTATTATTGAAGCCTTGATTAGGCTTCTGTTGATCCTTCCATGAGAGATTAGGATGATTCCTCCATGAAGGATTGTAGGTGTTTCCATATGATTCTCCCATGTAATTCACCTCTTCCATTCCAGGATTCTCAAGATCATAAGATTCTCCTTCAGGGGAGGCTTCTTTAGTACTGCCTGATCCAGCTTGCATTTTAGTCAGACTCTGAGAAATCATATTGACTTGCTGAGTTAATATTTTGTTATGAGCCAATATGGCATTCAGAATATCAATCTCAAGAACTCCTTTCTTCTTAGTTGTCCCATTATTTACAAAATTCCTTTCAGAAGTGTACATAAACTGGTTATTTGCAACCATTTCAATGAGTTCCTGGGCTTCTGCAGGCGTCTTCTTCAGATGAAGAGATCCTCCAGCAGAGTGGTCCAATGACATCTTAGACAATTCAGACAGACCATCATAGAATATACATATGATGCTCCATTCTGAAAACATGTCAGAAGGACACCTTCTGATCAATTGCTTGTATCTTTCCCAAGCTTCATAGAGGGATTCACTTTCCTTCTGTCTGAAGGTTTGGACTTCTACTCTAAGCTTGCTCAACTTTTGAGGTGGAAAGAACTTGGCCAAGAAAGCATTGACCAACTTTTCCCAAGAGTTCAGGCTATCTTTAGGTTGTGAATCCAACCATGTCCTAGCTCTATCTCTTACAGCAAAGGAGAAAAGCATAAGTCTGTAGACCTGAGGATTAACCCCATTGGTCTTAACAGTGTCACAGATTTGCAAGAATTCAGCTAAGAACTGATGAGGATCTTCCAATGGAAGTCCATAAAACTTGCAATTCTACTGCATCAGAGAAACTAATTGAGGCTTAAGCTCAAAGTTGTTTGCTCCAATTATAGGAATTGAGATGCTTCTTCCACAGAAGTCAGAAGAGGGTGCAATAAAGTCACCAAGCATCTTCTTTTCATCTCCACCATTGTTATTGGGTTTGGCCATCTTCTTTGCATCTCCACCATTGTTAGTAAATAAATAAATAAATAGAAAGAGATGAGAGAAAGAGAGAGAATTCAAATTTTAAATTAAAATAAAATGAAAATATTTTTGTTTTTATTTTAATTATTGGTTAGTATTCGAAAATATTAGAAGAAATAAAATAAAATTAGAATTTAAAACCATTAGTTAATTAAAAAGGTTTTTGAAAAAGTTGTTAGTGGTTTTCGAAAATTAGAGAGAGAGAAAAGTAGTTAGGTGATTTTGAAAAAGATAAGAAATAGTAAACTTTTTAAACTCAAACAAAAAGTCAAGTAGTTAATTGAAAAAGATTTTAAAATAAATTTTGAAAAGAGAAGAAGTTAGAAAAAGATTTTTGAAATTAAATTCTAAAAAGATATGATTGAAATTTATTTTGAAAAAGATTTGAAAAGGAAATTAAAAAGATTTGATTTTTGAAAATTAAAGTTGATTACTTGACTAACAAGAAACTAAAAGA
>NC_029788.2:99332893-99371416 GCF_000816755.2 Arachis ipaensis
TAAAAAGGAATAAAATTAAATTAAAATTTAAAATAATTTGTTAATTAAAAAGAATTTTGAAAAAGTGGTGAGGAGTTTTCGAAAATAAGAAAGAGAAAAGTAGTTAGGTAGTTTTGAAAAAGATATGATTGAAATAGTAAACTTTTAAAATCAAACAAAAAGTAAAGTAGTTAATTGAAAAAGATTTGAAAATCAATTTTGAAAAGATAAAAAGTTAGAAAGGATTTTGAAATTGATTTTAAAAAATATATGATTGAAATTTATTTTGAAAAAGATTTGAAAAGGAAATTAAAAAGATTTGATTTTTGAAAATTAAAGTTGATTACTTGACTAACAAGAAACTAAAAGATATAATTCTAGAATTTAAAGATTGATCCTTTCTTAATAGGCAAGTAACAACTTGAAAATTTTTGAATCTAAATATTAATTGTTAGCATTAATTTCTAAAATATGAAACAAAATTAAGAAAAAGATTTTGAAAATCAATTTTAAAAGTTTTTGAAAATGTATAAAAAAAATGAAAAAGGTTTGATTTTTGAAAAAGATTTGAAAAAGATAGAATTTTTAATTTGAAATTTTGACTTGACTAACAAGAAACAACCAAATTTTAAAACTTTTGACTAAATCAATTCAAAATTTCGAAATTTATGAGCAAAATAAGGAAAAGATATTTTTTTGATTTTTGATTTTTTTTAGGAGAGAGAAAAACACAAAATTGAAACAAAACATAAAAATTTAAGATCAAAACAAAAATGCATGCAAGAACACTTTGAATGTCAAGATGAATACCAAGAACACTTTGAAGATCATGATAAACACCAAGAACATGTTTTTGAAAATTTTTAAGAAAAGAAAAACATGCAAGACACCAAACTTAAAAATTTTTAAACTTTAGACACTAATAATTCAAGAATGCATATGAAAAACAAGAAAAGACGCAAAACAAGAAAAATTAAAGATCAAACAAAGAAAATCATCAAGAACAACTTGAAGATCATGAAGAAACTCAATGCATGTGTTCTTCGAAAATTTAAAGAAAAAATCAAAATATGCAATTGACACCAAACTTAAAATTTGACACAAGATTCAAACAAGAAACATAAAATTTTTGGTTTTTTTTTGGTTTTATAAAAAATTTTTGGATTTTTCAAAAATTAATCAGGAATAGAAAATAGAGAAATTCAAAATTTTTAATAAGAATTCCAGGAATCATGCAATGTTAGTCTAAAGCTTCGGTCCAAAAATTTAGACATGGCTTAATAGCCAGCCAAGTTTTATGTGAAAGCTTCGGTCCAAAGGATTAGACATGGCCCAGCCAAGCTTCAGTAGAGCATTACATACAAAAGCCATATTGATGGGAATCAAAAAGCTTCTGCAATGATAAGTGGAAGCCTCGGTCCAAAAGAATTTAGACATGGCTTGACAGCCAGTCAGGCTTCAACAGATCATAATGAAACTCTAGAAATCATTCTTAGAAATTCTGAAGAACAAAATAAAATTTTTTTGTATATTTTATTTTTATATTATTTTTTTTTGGCTTTATGAAAATAAAAAATAAAAAATAAAAAGCTTAAACATAAAATAAAATTACCTAATCTAAGCAACAAGATGAACTGTCAGTTGTCCAAACTCGAACAATCCCCGGAAATAGCGCCAAAAACTTGGTACGCCGGAATCGTGATTATTCATTCCCTGGCTATAATGCCAAAGACTTGGTGTGGGAGAACGTGATCTCAAGACTTCTTCACAATTCCGTGTAATTGACCAGCAAGTGCACTGGGTCGTCTAAGTAATACCTTACGTGAGTAAGGGTCGATCCCACGGAGATTGTCGGCTTGAAGCAAGCTATGGTCATCCTTGTAAATCTCAGTCAGGTGGATTCAAATGGTTATGAGGTTTTGACAATTAAAATATAAATAAAATTTAAAATAAGATAAAGTTACTTATGTAATTCACTGATGGGAATTTCAGATAAGCGTATGGAGATGCTTTGTTGCTTCTGAACCTCTGCTTTCCCATTGCCTTCTTCCAACCTTGCGTTACCTCCTTCCATGGCAAGCTGTATGATCCTCTCGGATGAAAACAAATCCATATGCGCTGTCACCGCACGGCTAATCATCTGTTGGTTCCCGCTAGCGTCGGAATAGGACCATTGTCCTTTTGCACACTGTCACTGCGCCCAACATTCGCAAGTTTGAAGCTCATCATAGTCATCCCTTCCCAGATCTTACTCGGAATACCACAGACAATGTTTAGACTTTCCGGATCTCAGGAATGCTGCCAATGGTTCTAGCCTATACCACGAAGATACTAATCTCACAAACTCGGTTTGTGTATTAGATATCCAAGAGAGTATACTCCAGCTGTCGTCCAATGACTACGTTGAACATCATGTAGACCGTTTTGTGGTTGTCAGGCACGCAATCTTGGCTAAGCGAGTAACGAAGATTGGGTGATTGTCACGGGTCACCCCTTCATTCTGACTTAACTGAATTAAGTACGAGAGTATATCTTGGAGAAAAAGTAGGCGTGAATTGAATAGAAACAGTAGTAATTGCATTAATTCATGAAGAACAGCAGAGCTCCACACCTTAATCTATGGGGTGTAGAAATTCCACCGTAGAAAATACATAAGTGAAAAGAGGTCTAGGCATGGCCGTGAGGCCAGCCTCCAAACGTGTACAATGGTCAAAAGATATTTCAAAGATTAACCAAAAAGCATAAAATAAATCACTAAAAGTAGTTTTTATACTAAACTAGTAACTAGGGTTTACAGAAAATGAATAACTAAGTACATATAGTGCATAAATCCACTTCTGGAGCCCACTTAGTGTGTGCTTGGGCTGAGAATTGAAGCTTTTTTCGTGCTTAGGCTGTTCCTGGAGTTAAACGCCAGCTTTGGTGCCAGTTTGGGCGTTTAAGTCCAATTCTAGTGCCAGTTTGGGCGTTTTATGCCAAGATGTTTTAGGCTGACTTTGAACGCCAGTTTGGGCCATCAAATCTCGAGCAAAGTATGGACTATTATATATTTATGGAAAGCCCAGGATGTCTACTTTCCAACACAATTAAGAGCGAGCCAATTGGGCTTCTGTAGCTCCAGAAAATCCATTTTGAATGCAGAAGGGTCAGAATCCAACAACATCTGCAGTCATTTTTCAGCCTCTGAATCAGATTTTTGCTCAGGTCCCTCAATTTCAGCCAAAAAATATCTGAAATCACAGAAAAATACACAAACTCATAGTAAAGTCCAGAAATGTGATTTTTGAATAAAATCTAATAAAAATATAATAAAAAATAATTAAATCATACTAAAAACTATGTAAAAATAAGGCCAAAAAGGGTATAAATTATCCGCTCATCAGTTGTATTGGATTAGTGTGGTTGATGATAATTATTGGGAATTGTTGGTTAATGAGTATTGATGATTGGTGTTGTGGATGAAGGTTGTTGATATGGCTGTTGAGTTGTTAAATGTTGAGGTATGATGACTTATGATGAATGGATGAACTTTGGTTATGTTGATGAAAGTGTTGTATGGTAATTGATGATTTGGAATGGGTGATAAATGGCTATATTGATGTTGGTAGTTGGATATGGGAGATTGATATTGAAATTGATGACAGAATAATGATTGTGAATGTTTTGGTTGAAAAAATTGTTTGTAATGTTATATGTTTAAGAATTGAGATTGAGAATGATGAAATGTGATGGAAAAATTGGTGTGAATGATGAATGGTAATCCAAAAGGGTAGATTGTGTTGTAATTGGAAGTTTGATATTGTTTTGGTTGGATGTGGTTTGTGAAAGTTGGTAAATTGAGATATGTGAATTGGGTTGGATTTAGAGTTGTTGAATAGCTTAGAGGTTTTTGAGATAGAAAAAATGGTTGAAGTAGTATTTAGTATGAATTTTGGGTTGTTATGGTATGGTTGATATGTTATTGATTTGGTTTGGATTGAGATTGGTTAAAATTTGAGGTTATGAAGTTTTGGGTAAAAATAGATTTTTGGTGAACTTTGTCTAATTATAACTTCTGCCTCGGTTTTCAAAATTTGTTGAATTTGGTTTATAATTAAATATTATTGAAAACCCTTCGATTTGATATAAAGTTTGTAAAATTTGGAATTTTGTAGAGGAAGTTATGATCATTCAAAGATTGGTGTCGAAATCTGAAATTCTGCAGAGTTGTAGAATTTTGTGATTTCTGGTATGTGCGCACGCACACACCAAGGAAGTTTTACAACCTGTGCGTATGCACAGCCCTGTGCGTACGCACAGCCCTGTGCGCACGCACACGTTGGGAAGGTCAGTCTGTTGGGGGCGCTAGCATAGGTTGTGCGAGTGAACAAGCATTGTCAATTTTGGTACCTGTACGTACGCACACCCCTGTGCATACACACACGTTTTGAAACTTCCTGGGTGTGCGCACACACACCCCTGTGTGTACACACACGCCCTGTTTCTCAAACTTAAACTTTGTTTTCAACTGTTTCACCTTCCCAACAAGCTTGTAAGATTTTGTGACACCATTTTGAGATTCTTGGGCTTATTTTTGGATATTGGAACATGGAAAAGGTCCTAGGAGGTTTGAATGGGTTTTACTTTGAAAAGTTAGTAAACGGAGGTTTAGGTTTCTAGTGTACTGAGGATGAGTTGGTTGAGAGAGAAGGAAGAGTGGTGAATATGGTGATTGCTAACAGTGAATTTGAGAAACTCATGAACTAAAGAGTTCGGAATGAAAAATATGAATTGAGGATGGTTGAGATGAGTTGAGGACTCGAAGAGAAATGATGATCTTGATGAATATTGAAAATGGATAACTGAAAGTGATTTGATGATGAGGAAATGATTGTATTATATGAGAGTGTGCGGAGCCTATATCTCCGGCGTAGCAGAATGTTCTGCTGCATGACTAGTTGTTATTGAGAGTGTGCGGAGCCTATATCTCCGGTGTGGCAGATGTTTCTATCGCATGACTTGTTGAATGTTGAGAGTATACGGGGCCTATATCCCCGGCGTGGCAGATTGTTCTGCTGCATGATTTGTTGTGGTTGGTTCCTTCTCTGTTGCAGGAAGTGTGCGGGGCCTATATCCCTGGCGTACTAGACTCCCTACTACATGAGTGTGCAGGGCAATATATCTCTGGCATAGCAGAAGAGCTGTTGCATGAGTGTGCAGGGCACTATATCTTTGGCATAGCAGAAAAGGCTACATCCGGGAGGATGTGTCGGGTTGGCATTTATGGACCGACAAGTGATATCATGAGCCAATAGGATAGACATTCATCATATGCGTCTTCTATATGCTTGTTTGCTTTGTTTACTTGAGCTTGCCTAATTGTATAACCTGCCTACTTGCTTCTTGCATTACTTGCTGTAAATGAATACTATTTGTGATTTACTTGTTTGCATTAATTGTGATTGTCTGGTGCTGAGGAGGTTAGGTAGGCGGTGGCGATGTGATCGCACTGAGGTTAAGTTGGCGAAGGCTGTGGGATACAACAGTGTGATTAGTATTGGTTAGAATTCCCCTAAGTTTAGATAACCCGGTTTATGGTTTAAGTTCTTTATTTATTTATTTATTTCATTTAAGCTTGAATATCCGTTTTGATGTGAAGTTCTAGGATTGCCTTCGGCGTCCTGGTGCCTTACATCTTACATTATTGGGCACTGTTACCATATTGAGAACCGCCGATTCTTATTCCATACTTTGTTGTTATTTTTCAGATGCAGGTCGTAATGTACTTCGGTGAGATTGCGGATATGGTGACAGAGCGGAGTATGGTTCGTTCCTTGTTTATTTATGTTTTACTTTTTTCATAGTAGTCTCTTACCTTTTGTATATTTATCTTTATGGTCTTAGAGGCTTATTTGAGAGATAGGTTGTATAAGCTGTTTTAATTTTAGAACTCTGTATGTTTCTATTTGTAACTAGTCGGCTTAAACTCCGCAAGCTGCGGCTAGTTTTCTATGATTATTATATTTTTATATTTATATATGTTTTATTCTCTTATACCTATACCTTGTATCTTATGCGTTAGCTTCGTGTGAACGTTTCACGCTTTTGTAATTCTGTCTTTGAGTTTAATCCTTCATCAAGCTTCTATAATATATTATTCCCTTCCATATATAAATATGTATAAGCCTTAGGACTGTCGTAATCTCTGATTAACCTTTGCTTTACGGCTAGAGGTAAGGATTATGGTAATTGGGGTGTTACATGTTACATATGACATGTTATTAATTCCATCTAAAATCAAATAATTGGTATAATAATAGATTATTTACAATCTCCTATAATTGATTTAGTTTAATGAATCAAACAAAATAAACTTCAAAGATATACCCAAGAAGAAGCTATGTTAATTCATAATTAAATTATTGAAATCCAATTTCGTGCTTATGAATCAATTAAATAAAGGGTAAAGTATCATTTATATCCCCAACATTTAGAGTAAGTCTCAAAGTTTTCCCTAACGTTTTAACGTCCTATTTGTATCCCTAACGTTTCTAAATCAAATCAATGTTGTCCTACCGTCAAAATGTCTAACATTTCGTTAATGCCGTTTGACATGTGGAGGTTAAGTTAGTGAGCCCAAAGGTTAACATGGACATGTCTGCATCTTCGTGCCCATTATAACATTCACTGTAGCAAACACAAAACTTTGAAGAAACAAAACACTTCAACACAACGTTTGCCATTCCAGTTCTCTTTACCATACCTGTTTTACTTTTTTTGAGGCTGATCATAGGGAGGGGTTGCAGATTGAAGGTAATTGGTAGATCGTTGTTTGTTGTGTTGCATGATAGCTTAGCCTTTTGTTCTAGTGACACAATGATTTTGTTTGACAAGGTATGTATGAAGAAAAAATTTTTTGGGGGGTTTTATGCAATATTTCCACGAAGAATGATGGCCATATATGAGATTGTTCGCATTGTAGGGTTTAGTTGATTTTTTGTATTCCCAGAAAAATGTTCCTTGGTTATGTTAGTTAAGGCATGCCGTTTCTTTTTTTGTGATTCAATCTTTGCTTACGATTATAGGGATCTAGTAGTATTTTGTGATGACCAATATTTACTCTTTTGTTCAAACAATTTGGTTTATGTTGTTTGACTATGTTTATGTGATGTAATAGGGTATGTAGTTTATGATGAGTTATTTTAGTGTCAAAGTTTACCACCAAGGTAGGTTTGGACTTCAAGGAGGGCATTTGAAGTATTTGGGTGGGGAGACAAATGTGATAGACTACTGCAATGAGGATGTGTGGAGCCTGATTGAGGTCTATGATTTAGTGAGCAAACAAGAATATTTGAAGAAAGATATTGCAGTAATATGGTACAAATCATATGATGAGAGTACAGAAGAAGGCTTAAGGATGTTGCGAAGCGACAAAGATGCAATGGATATTGCCAATATTGGGGTTAGGGAGGATATAGTGGAGTTGTATGTAGTTCATAAAACTAGTGATATCCATGAAGAGGTTGAGGATGTATACATGTTAGGGAGTACTAAAACTACCATGCAAGTGAAAACTGGTGGATTGATGAGCGGATAATTTATACGCTTTTTGGCATTGTTTTTAAATAGCTTTTAGTATGATTTAGTTAGTTTTTAGTATATTTTTGTTAGTTTTTAAATAAAAATCACATTTCTGGACTTTACTATGAGTTTGTGTGTTTTTCTGTGATTTCAGATATTTTCTGGCTGAAATTGAGGGACCTGAGCAAAAATCTGATTCAGAGACTGAAGAAGGACTGCAGATGCTGTTGGATTCTGACCTCCCTGCACTCGAAATGAATTGTCTGGAGCTACAAAAATCCAATTGGCGCGCTCTCAATTGATTTGGAAAGTAGACATCCAGGGCTCACTACAAGAAAAATACCCATTCAGCCACACTTTTTTTAAGCTACATTTGAAAAGCGTAGCCTATTTATAGAATAGGCTACGCTTTTCTCCGTGTTGCCTTTATATAAGAGAAAAGAATACACAATTATGGCATCATTTAAAAAGTGTAGCCTTAAGTATTATAGAAATCACTTATAAAGCGTAGCCGTAGGTTGATATCTATAGGTTCACTTTTCGTATCAAAGAAAACGCTTTTAGAGGGTAGCCTATTTGTTAAGTTTTGAGTGCGTTTTAAAAGTGATGCCTAAAGTATTTAATGTATCTAGAGCAAAAAACTTGACACTTAGTGAATTTTTTTCCCTCTTAGCTTTTTCGCGTAAGCACGCACACTGAGCTCACACACTTAGTGAAATTTTGACTTCCCTCCAAAGCACCCTTTCAGAGAAGAAACCCTCCAAAGCACCCCTTCCCTCCAAAGCTCTTTCAGAGAAGCACGAAGAAAACCCTCACCATCGTCATCACCCTTTCAGATCAGAGAAGCACCATCGCGAAGATCGAAAATCCTCTCACTATCGTCGCACTGCACCCCACTCACCACTCACCGCCACACACCACTCACCACTCACCACTCACCACTCACCACTCACCACTCACCAATGACCGTCGCTCCTCTTCGCCCTCCTGCACTAATCGTCGCTGCGCCGCCCATACCATCGTCGATCTCTGCGCTTTTCTTCGTCCTCTCTGTGCTCACATCGTCGATTAGGTATGTATTAATTTCCATTTGATTCTGAAATTTGAGGGGTTTAGGGTTCTGATTTTAGAAACCGTTTTAGGGTTTAGAAACTGATTTTAGATATCTCCAAAGAGAAGGCTCATTTGGCTGCTGTTCAGGTATCCACTCACAATCTGGTTTTCACTGATTCCATCATGTGTGTGATTTTAGGGTGGATTTTCTTTTTTCCCCTCAATTTTTTAACCTTTCTGATGGCTTGATTTTCTAATTTATGTAAAGGTTAATGGACCTGTGTTGGTTGAAGACACTTGCCTTTGTTTCAATGCCTTGAAAGGTCTTCCAGGTTGGTATAATTTTCTTGTTTTACATGATTCTAAGTTGGGAGTATTCAACTTGACACTGATTTTATTTGAATGTTTTAATTTTTTACAGGGCCTTACATGTAAGTTCTATTTCACATTTTATCATCATCTTAAGGTACTCTCCTTTTGGGTTCATATAAAGTGTTGTTAATTTTTATATTTGTTGTGAGACCAATACCTTGATACTGTGAAAATAAATGAATAAGGAAAAAGGACGCTTCTCATCATCGTCTTCTCTGTGCTCACATAGTTGAATATGCATGTATGTATTGATTTCTATTTGGTTCTGAAATTTCAGAGGTTTAGGGTTCCGATTTTAGGGGTTTTAGTTTGGGAGTTTCAATCTGTGAAACTATAGGTTTATGAATTGTGATTTGATAACATGCATGCTGTTGCTGATGAAGATGTGTGGTATTTTAGGGTTCTCAGTTAAAATCTTTTTCAGTTAGATATAAAAAAGCTCAAGAAAAAAATTGGTATGTAAATGATGGTTATAGTAAAATATGAACTAACTTCAATAATTTAAAACTGAGGATTGGATTTTGATGGAACGCTTAGACATTGTTAGGATTTTTTTTCTATAGAGACAGAGAAAGAACAGAATATTTCCTGGCCTCACTTTTAGGAAGTACAATAAAATACAAGAATTTTCTGTCTTGGAGGATAAATTTTGTAAATTTGAATAGTAAAACTCAGCTTGTAAACTTTTAAGAATTCAGTGGTAATGCCGTAAGCTCAATTTGGGGACAAAATTTGTAAATTTCAGTGTGACAACCTTTAACCAAAAGGAATAGAACGTGATGTAATAGAAATTATTGAATGAGGTAATAATTAATAAGTGTTCTGTTGTATTGTTTTAGTGTTAGAGATTAAGTGGAGAGTTACTAACTCAATGTTGTGTGGAAATACAATAAAATGGGATAGTAACACTCAGGTTCTGTTTCGGTGCTATTATTGCATTCGGCTCAAATTGAAGGATAAGAAAATGAAAACTAGAATGGGATAGAATAGTGTGGATTCACTTTATATGTATGTGCTTCTTTCTTCATCAGTTTCATATGCAGACTTGAGATTTGCTCGCAACATTTTGGGCTTGAGACACATTGTATTTTTTTAATTTGTGTGTTTCGCCTTGTAGATGCATATTTTGGTCCTGGAACAGTGCATAACATCAAATGCCATCTAAATAATGCAGAGTCCAAGGCAATGAAAAGAGCCAATTTCTTCTTTTTTATGTGATTGGTTATTTGGATATTATGGGTTTGATTGTGTAAATGTGTAACTATGATGACAGGGTGTAGTGGATGTTGTTTTTGTTAATGCTATACTAGCTATGTGGGGTTCAGCAACGGAATCTTGAGGCAAGTTCTAGCTGTGTGATCCCCCAAGAAGTCAGTGCTCACCGCGACACCACCTCATCCACCCATGCTCTACCATCATCTTCTAACTGCTTCTCAGTGCTCACCCAGCACTACTAGCGTCTACTGTCTTTGCCGCCACTCCTCTGTTTTGCAGCTTCTGAGCCGAGAACTCCATCACCGCTTTGATGATTATAGCTGGCCCTGGAAGTGGAAAGGTGTTTTAGTTTTTATCTGTTGTTTGTGGTCCATTGCGTGTTATTTCTTTCTCTTCTGTTGATAGTTTTGGTATCTGGTTATTCACATTGATGCTGAATTGCATTAACTTTTTTTTTTGCACCAGACATCGACAATGGTTGGTCGAGTTTTGATGCTGCTTAATGAGGTGATATGAGCTAAATATACTATGCCCTTATCTTTGATTCTTTGCCACCTTTCCCTATCTTCTGAGTTTATCTGTTTCCACCATTTGCATATATTTAACAAAGTTATATTTTCTGATAAATATCTACAGGGCATTAGTCCATTGAACTTTTCATTCATTTTCCCTAAGTATGTTACCCTGAATTTAATGGACTGATGGAGATTTTTCTCTCACTTACTGGAACTAGAGTTGATTTTTCTTTCTATCTGAATGGCAATTATTGCAGCTGTCTTTATTCATAATCCATCCATGATTTTGCTAGAGAAAGGGGAGGAAGAAGTAGAACAAAAGAATTAAAAACTAACGAAAACATATTAAAAAGTTACATGGCACTTCAGATTTTACTATGTTGCTCAAGTAATTCCTAAATTTATATTGCAGGATAGGTCGTACATCTGAATTCTTAATATATGGGCAGGGACAACAACGAAATGCAGTCATTGAGGCCATTCGATTATTAGAAAATGGAAACAATAGGTCAAAAGATGGTACATCATTGGTTGGTGAAGAGTCCAAAGGCGTAGTAACACCCAAACAGTTCAAGGATAAGGCAAAGAAATGGCAAAAGTTTGTGACTCAGGTTTGTGGTTCTTTTTATAGTTCTATTATTCATTAGTATAATCTGCCTTGTACAAAGAAGTCTGTCAAAAAACTTGATAGTTCTTGACCTGTGACATTTTATCCTACATATGGTTAAAGAGCCGGAAGGTTCAACTGTTTGGTTCTATTACATGATTAGGCTTTAACTTTTAAAACTGTCCTTTACAAGGCCACATTAATTTTTCCACTGAACGAATAAGGGTCTTCCTTTTTGAAAAAAAAAAAATTCTTTTCTTATGCTGCTGATATGTTAATTTGTTAAATTTTGGCATGATCATATGTAATACAACATTTCAGGCCAAAGCCTCGGGAAGAACTTCTGCTGATTATTGCGAATTGGGCAATTGGATAGGCGTAAGCTAATAAGAAATTTTTTTTCCCAACAGTTGCATGCACACACAGACACAGATCCTTGTTCTACTTTAGAAACTCTAATTCTTTGCCCTGGATTTTAATCAGGCTAAAATTCTTGTGCATTACAATAGCATATTAAAATCTTGTAATGCTCTGGATTATCATGAGTTAATCAGCTGTTCAGTGAAGCTCCTCACTGATTTTCCTGAAGTTAAGTCTTTTCTGAAACACACAATTAACTAAAATGGAGAAGCAATAATTAGAGGACATGTACTGCGTTTGTATCATTGCTGCAGGCCATGCAATTGCTGCAGCTGCAATTGTCTTCCCTCTATCAATCAAAATGGAGAAGGAAGAGGAGGAGCTATTTCAGATCAAAGTGCTATAAATGGAGGAGGAGGAGCTGTTTCAGTTGCTCTTGTCTTCAATCAAAATGCTGCCAAGGTAGAGACGAATTCGGAAACTGCTGCATTCTCCCAAAATTCTGCACTTGTTCTTGCCCCAGTTGTCCCAGTGTATGCCCTTGTTACTGTTGTACAAAGTCCTTTTGGAGAAGTACTTTCTGTTGTTTTTGTTAGTATTTCAAATTATATTATATTACTTGCTCAATTTGCAATTCTGATATAGTTAGAGTATAAATAATTATGATTGCTAAAATTTAGTGTTCATTTATTTTAATGCCTTTGTCAAGTTTGTCAATCTTGCTAATTAGTATCTGTCTTTTGCTTCACTCCTTATCATGCTTTCAAATTAAGGAATCAAGTTGCATAGGCTTCTATTTTATTTTCTTTATTTTCAGTTTCTATTTGGTGCAAAAGTGCATGGGGTTGCTCTATATTTGTACAATATTTGTTTTCTGCAATTGATTTTACACTGCCAAGTACTTAGAATTCATGACTTTGATTTAAGAACCCTTGTGGTTTGGTACAAAATGACACATTTCTTTATGCTAAGTGTCCTTTTATTTTGTTTTCAGATAGATAGCAATGAATATATTTGGTGGAAGGCTAATGCTAGAGAGACAAAGGAAGAACTAATTGATAGAGAGCCTAAGTTCATGGATTAGTATATTTCTGTTTAAGAACACTTTTGTTGTTAATTGTTTACAATTATATAAACAGCATTGTATTATAGATGTGCTAAGGAATAACTCTATTCATTTTGTAGAAGCTATTTTAATTTTACTTATTTTTTCATTTTAATATAAGATGTATGAGTATTCAAAATTATAATCATTCTAATACTTTTGGTTCATTATAAATATATTTATTATTTGAAGAATATTATATAGTATTATTGTGTATTTATTTTTATTTTATATTTGACTAATTTGATTAAAAATGCATGATTATATATATAATTATATTACTAAATATTAGGTTATAGAAAAAAATTATTAGAATATATATATATATATAGAAAATTAAAAAAAAACCATGAGGGACCTAAGGCTACACTTTACAGGTGATGCAGTAGCGTTGAAAAGCGTAGCCTATTCTGGTAAAAATGGAAGCTGAAAAGCGTAGCCTTTGGTCCTGGACAGCATCACTTGAAAAGCGTACCCTATTCCCAAACGCCAAAAGCGTAGCCCTTGGTGCAGAAAAGCGTAGCCTTTGAGAATAGGCAACGGCCGAATAGGAATCACCCTAGAAAGCGTAGCCATAGCCTAAAAAGCGTAGCCGTAGCCTAAGGCATCATTTTTTTTTCACTTTTGGCTACACTTTTCAAGTGTATCTGAATGGGTGTTTTTCTTGTAGTGGCTTTCCAGCAATATATAATAGTCCATACTTTGCCCGAGTTTTGATGACGCAAACTGGCGTTCAAACGCCAACTTTCTGCCCTATTCTGGAGTTAAATGCCAGAATCAGGTTGGAAATCAGAGTTAAACGCCAGAAATAGGCTACAACCTGGCGTTTAACTCCAAAAAGAGTCTCTACACATGAAAGCTCAATGCTTAGCCCAAGCACACACCAAGTGGGTCCGGAAGTGGATTTCTACATCATTTACTTATCTTATGTAAACCCTAGTAACTAGTTTAGTATAAATAGGACTTTTTACTATTGTATTAGACATCTTGGTCATTCTGGTTCCCTCTCTGGGGCTGAAGCCAATGAACACCATTATCACTTATGTATTTTCAACGGTGGAGTTTCTACACCCCATAGATTAAAGTGTGGAGCTCTGTTGTTCCTCATGAATTAATGCAAAGTACTATTGTTTTTCTATTTAATTCAAGCCTATTTCTTCTCTAAGATATTCATTCGCACACAAGAACATGATGAATGTGATGATTATGTGACACTCATCATCATTCTCACCTATGAACGCGTGCCTGACAACCACTTCCGTTCTACATGCAAACAAGCTTGAATGTGTATCTCTTGGGTTTCTAATCTAAGATTAAAACCTTCGTGGTATAGGCTAGAATTATTAGCGGCCATTCTTCTAACCCTAACATAGCCGCCTCACCACCGTCACCCCAACCCTCTTTTCCTCACACTCTCAACCGCACCCAACGACACAAAATACACTGTGAATCAGAGAAATAAGAGGGAAGAAAGAAGAGGAAAAGAGAGAACGGAGAAGAAGGGAGAAGAGAGGAGGGGGTCACATATCCACCGCACCCCGTCGCACCTAGGTCATTGACGTGGAGCCGTCGCCACTGTTCCACCGAGTCGCTACCATCGTCGCACATAGGGAGAGAGGGAGAGCCCGCGCCCCGTCGCCGCCATCTACAGAGCCACGAGTCGTGTCAGTGCTGCCGAGAGAAGGGAAGACGCGAGCTGGAAGAGCTACGCTCAGCCGCCGTCGTCATGCTAGTAACCGCTGCCGTGAAGCTCGTCACCGATGCTGTGCCACCAGAGGAAGCCACTGCCATTGTGTGTACAGAGAAGAGGAGCGTCACGAAAATCAAAGGATGAAGACGATGTTCTGCCTCTGCTCCTGGTTTCTGGAATCTGACAGAGCACCGCTGCCGTCAATCGGAGATGCCAAAACTGCTGGAGCTGCCACTGTTGTGAGCTTCTGCCATTGTTTAGCTCACCGGAAATCATCACCAAAGCTGCAGCTGCTCCGTTCCTTGGTTTTTCTCTGAATTCAGTAAGCTATCTTGCTTCGAAAACCTCTTTTATCACTTTTTCGTTAAATATTACTGAGGTTTCTGTGGCATTTTTGCTATAAGGTTGAATTACGGTGATTGCATGTCATGTTTAGAGTTGTTGTTATCGCTGTAAATATGAAATGGAGTTGTGATTATGGCTGCTTTTGCTGCAAGCCAAGAGAAAAAGGTGTTTTGTGCGTTTTTATAACTTTCGAGTTTGATCATTCGAGGTAGGGGGTTCTATTTTGAAATTATCTGTTTTATGCCATGGAAGTCTAGTGGGTATTTGCAAATAATTTATGATTGTTTGGAATGACTGAATGATAAGTTTAAATTGTATTTGTGACTGAATTTGATGAATAAGTATTTGATTTCTTGTTGTTTAGGAATGTTGGAAATTCTGATTATTAGCTAGTTATAATGAATATTTGTTATGTTATGGTTGTGAATGGTGATAGATTTGGTATTGCTTGTTGAATGGGAAATATAAACTGAGTTTAAATTGAGGCTATAATTGATGCTGGAAACTCCGGTTATGTCAATGTCTTGGTTGGATTGTTGATTTGAGAAATAATTCTATGTTGGAAAAGACCTAGTTTGTACACTTACTCATACTAAACAAAGGATTCTGTATTCAAAATTTGAGTTATACAATTATATTACGGGGTGACTTGGATTTGAAACTGTTAAAAAGAGTTTGAGAAAAATATTAGTTTGATTCATTAGTAATTATTGGTTTGATTCAAGAGCAAAGGATTTGATATTCGAAATGGTTGAGAGATTTTTTAGTTGTGACCCTAAAAGGGTGGCATAGCCCGAATTTTAGAGGAAATACTGCCAAATTTTTATAAAACTCTAAGACTTTATTTAAAGTGTTATTTAAAAGTAAATCTGATTTAAGAATATTATTTGCTTTTGATTTATTACGAGAAGAGTTTTGTTTTCAAATCGATTTATTAAGAAAAGTATAATGTTTTAAACTCAATCTTTTGAGAAGGGATTTTGCTTTAAATTATATTTTGAGTTTGGTTTGATAAAAAAGAAAAGAAGAAGAACGAAAAGTAAAGGAAAGAGAGATAATTAAAGGAATCTCTGCCACAGGAGAGCAGAGAACAAAGATTAAAGAAATATATTAATTAAAGAAATGTCTGCCACAAGAGAGCAGATGCGACTTTGTTTGGGCCTTAGAGCCAAATGTATAGTGGGGACGCCCACACACTAAGAACTGTTTTCCAGATGTAAGCTCATTGATTTGAAAGTCACACTGTATGCGGCCTAGCCGTAAGACTCATAAGCACACTGTATGCATCTAAAAAGCCATATCTAGGACTCGTGCCCGGGTAATGTTGGGAGCGGGTAGGCAACCGACACATGAGCTCATGGCCTTCTTAGGACAGACATGTAACATAATGTTTACGCATATGCATTTGATTGTGTTTGCTTGTATTACTTCTTTGTGATTGTGCTGTTTGTCTTATTGCAACTTGCCTGTATGTTGAACTGAATCTCTTGCTTGTACTATTAGTTTGTGAATGTATCAATGTGATTAGGAATTGACGTTTTGATTGAGAATTAATTATGTGGCTGAGAAATGGTTAATGTGACTAGTCTTAGATTTAAAATTCGTTTTAGGCTTAGAGATTTTGAAAGAGGTAATTAATTAGCTAAAGTAAAACCCAAGAGTATTTTCAAAAGGTTTAATAAAACTATAGTTCCCTTGAGTATGTTAATTATTCGCATTTTATTCATTACTTTTTCAGCATTCCAATTTCCTACTGAGAATGTGTGGTTTGTTCTCACCCCAAAATCTTCCACCCTTTCAGTGACATAGGTTCGAAGACTCAGTATGAGGCCGCAGACGAATAGTTGGAATTGTTTAAAGGTTTAGTTATTTTCATAGAGTTCCCTCGCCTTTATCGATTAGAACTTTATTTTATCCAGAGGGATAGGTAATGTATTCGAGTTTTATATTGAATTTATTTGTATAGAATTTATTATTAGTAATAACTATGTGATTACTATTACTTGGTGATATTTGATATATGATTTCAATTAATAAAAACAAAATTTTTAGGCATTTTATTAAAAATTGAAACATGACATCAAACTAAAGGCTCAATATTAAAAAGTTAATAAGGAAAATGAGTTAGTAATGCCTTACTTTTGGTACGATCATGACGTGATAAAAGTTAGGGTGTTATAGATGCAGCAGAACAAATTAGGAGTGACAAAGGTAAGGAGAAAATTGTTGCAGGTTTAGGTAAAAGTGTTGATATTTTGAGATCTTTGATGTTATAGAATCCAATTAGCTTAAGGGAAAGGCTTAATCTTGCCCCTTTGATCCTTGGGTATGGTAAGAATTCTCAACCCTAATGAAATATTTGATTTGTTGTGTTTGGGTGTTGAGTTTGTATATGTGGGTGTTTTATGATGTGTTTTAGGTAATATGTATGTAAGTGGTTTGGAGCTTGATTGAGTTTTTGGAAGCTTGAAAGTAGACTTTTGGTGCTGGAAAATCTATTTGGGAGGTGTTGAGCCTTGAAAGCTTGAAGAAAAAGTGAATTAGAGGTGTTTCTGGGTTGGACGAGAAATCAGCCAAAGTATGGTTTCGGTTTCCTGTATCTAAATTGTAATGTAATGTAAAAACTTAGGCTAGAGACCCTAGGATAGGAATTGAATTTGAGATGTTGTTGATTGGTTATAATGGATTGTATGGATTATGTGGTTATTGGTTTTTGAAGGTGGAATTGATGTCTTTGTTGATGATGTGTGTGATTTGTGTATGATGATATTTGGTATGTATAAGGGTTGATTTGAAGTTGAAATTGTGCTTGATTTGGATAACTGGTTTTGTATGTTGAACATTGTGGAGTTGGAAGTCTTGGTTTTGGGGTTTGATGAAAATGGAAGGTTGGTAATTGAGAATGTATATTGTGAATTGTTGAACTTGGATTATTGAGTTAAGATTGATAAAAATAGAGAATTAATGTGTTGTGAATTGAATGAGGAAGTTGAAATGTGGTTGAGGCTGAATTGGTATGGTTTTGGTTGAATTTAAAGGGGTTTGGAAAGTGTATGTTTGAAAATTGAGGCTTGGTTGTTTTTGTGAAAATTGTGATTTTGGCCCAACTTTGGCAGAGTATAACTTGGTCTCCGGACCTCCGATTTGTATCAAACTTATTTAGAAATAAAATATGGTCTGAGATGTTTATGCCGTTCGAAGAACGGAGTAAAATTGTTTTAAAATGAGGAAGTTATGCTCGATCAAAGTTTAGTGTGCAAACTAAAAAATCTGGACTTAGCAGCTTTTTGGTGGTGCTGCTGCATTGTATGCGTACGCATACATTCCATACGCGGACGAAAAGGGCAAAAATGTATGCTCATGCATACGCGTGGCCCATGCGTACGCGTGACCTGGGGTTTTTGTGTACGCAAACTCCCTCATACACGGCCAGTCGTTTCTGCCTGGTGCACATGCGTACGCGAGAAGGGCAATGCATATACGACTTGGTCCAAATGCGCACTCACGCGTACTCATGACCCACACGTACACGTGACCCAGTTTTCAGCAAATATGAGTTTTGTATTTTTATAATCAAATTTCAAACCTCTAAGCTTCTATTTTTACTCTTTTAGCTCTAGATCTTAGTAGTAAATAATGAGATAAAGCTAGGAAAGAGGAGGTATCTTGGTGATGAAGTAAGGTTGGTAAGTGATGACTTATATATGGAAAATGTGAATACATGAAGTATATGTGATGCCATAGCAATGATGAATGGTTGTGAAATGATTATGAATGACTGTGAATGAATGTGATGATTGAGACTTCGTTCATGATGTGAATGTGTAAGTTTCTCTTTGTTGTAAGGTGTGTCGGGCACTATATCCCATGAGTGTGACAGGCACTATATCCCAAGAGTGTGGGAGCACCTTACCCTGGAAAGTGTGTCGGGCACTATATCTCTTGAGTGTGACGGGCACTATATCCCAAGAGCATGGCATGGCGGGCGCTATATCCCAAGAGTGTGGGAGCACTTAATCCCAGGAAATGCGACGGACATTATATCCCATGTGACAGACACTATATCCCAAGAGTGTGGAGGCATAGAGAGACGATATCCGGGATAGCTGCTGGGTGTGTCAGATTCTGGTAAAGTAACCAACACGTGAGCTCACGGCCAGTTGAAAAGACATGCATCATACGCATCTATTTGTCTTGTTTGAGTTTGAATTATTTGGGATTGTCTTTGTGAAATTACTATACTTAGTTGCTATATGATCTTCTTGCTGTAACTGCTATATGATCTTCTTGCTGTAACTGCCTTATACTTGTGTTTACTTTGTCTGTTTTGTTTTTCTATGAGGTTCTATTAGAGTTTCAGAGGATTAGAGGAAAGGTGATGATTTAGGGGTTAAGTTAGAATTGAGATAAGTTAGAACTCTTTAGATACCTTGCCTTATTTTATGATCTTAAATGTTGGTTTTAAGTTTAAATCTATTGTCGGAAGTTCTAGGATTGCCTTCGGCTTTCCCAGGATATTATATGTTAGATATGTGGGCACTGTTACCATGCTGAGAACCTCTGGTTCTCACCCATGTGGATTTTGTGGTTTTTAGATGCAGGTCAGGTGACACCTCACTCAGGCATGCTGGAAGCTTCTAATTAGCGAAGTTCCTTATCTTTTGGGGCTCTATTTTGGTTATATGTATTCATTTAGATGCTTAATATCTATACTGCTTATGTATTTGATGTATTAGCTTCCTCTTAGAGGTTATTTTGGTGAAACAGGCTCTATTACTTTGTAATTTGGGTTCTTTTGGGTTTCTATATATGTATATGTCTAGATATACTTATGTGCTCGGGCCAGTTTATCTTGGCGAGCCAAGTCCTGAGTTTTGTTATCTGTATTTTGGAAGTCTTAAGATATAATCTTGTTAGCCTGCTCTATCTTGTTTCGTTACCTTATCGCTTCGTAAGCATTGCGCTTTTTGTTTTTACCAAATTTTGCTTTACCCCTTTTTTCTTCAAAGGCTCCTAGAAAGAAAATGTCCTTGCTATATTATATAAATATATTTTGTTTTAGAGGTCGTAGCGCCTCGCCACCTCTATTTTACATCTTAAGTGTAAAGCTCTGTGTGGTAGGGTGTTACACTGAGGGATAATAATAATTAAGTATTAAACTTGCAGGGAATGTGCAAAATGGATCACTATCACATGAGACACACCTTTCTTATGGAGCATCCGAGGCCTCAGCTACAATAGATTGTACCCAAAATTAAATACCAATTATTTAATGACGGAAGATCAAAGTAGGACCTCCAACTAACTCCTTTAAATTGTACTTTACCCTTAAATTTCATCAACAAAAGGTTAGCATGGTGGCCATAAGATACCGTTAATAAGCTAAATGAATAAATAATTATATTCATGTATACATAAAACATTGAAAATAATGCAGCAACCGATGTTTTTGACAACATTAGGCTGGACTCTAACTTCGTGGAGCATTATTATGCTCATTTGGAAGAAGGTACCTTTCTATTTATTAGTGCATTAGTTCATTATTTAAATAGGGAAGACTATCCATCTAAAAAAGAATATACTTATAAGAAGACCTAGGTTAGCCAGAGGGGTGCACTTGCCCCCATTACGTTATGAAAAAACAAATGTTAATAATTATACATAAATGAATATATTTGACCTCATTCTTATATTATCTTTGTCATCACATTGAATTATAAATTACTATATTGATTATTATGTGATTTTGTTAAATTTAATATACAGTTATGTATATCGTATTAAATTTAATTTAGTATCACAATTTGAAATAAACAAAATAATAAGTAGTGATAATGTTCTTTTTAAAATTAGTTAATTAGCTAATGACTATAGTTAATTACTAAACTGATACTCAATTTTTAAAATATAAGTGAAATCTTTAATTTTTTCCCAAAATTCGTTGAGAGAAGAAAAAATTATGTATATATTAAATAATAGAAAAAAATTATAAGAATCAACTTTAAGTTAACCAATATTAATATTAATTAACTTTTTTTAAATTGTAAAATTTCTCATTTTTTAGAGAATTGAGAGTTTAAATTTAAGATAAATAAAATAATTAAAAAAATAACTATATTAGTTGAAAAAAGTTAACCTCTAAAGTAAATTTTAATTAATATTCTTTGTTTTAACTCTTTTTTTCCTGATGCACATACATAATTTTAGTTTCAAATTATAGATACCTTTTGTGTATCTCAAAATATAAATATATCAATGTTCAACAAAATGTATTTTAATATATTTTTGTCCCCGTTCAAAAAATTTGTCAACAGATCAAGACCATCAACACTTGGTGCACAATGTGGCAGCTTTTCACGAAGAAGGTTTAACGATAGATTTACTATTCATGCAGATGTAACTAGCATATAATTCACTTATATTGACACATGAAACTTAGATGTGGAATTTATCATCATGTAACATGCCATTTCAAATTTCAAATGCTTGGGATGCAGGTGATCCAGTGCACCGTTGTTTGTACTACAATGCATCAATGTGGAAAGGCGAGAGACTATAAAAAAGTAGGAGAAATATTGTACCAAAATTTGGACTATGTTGCATGGATGGTAAAGTAGAACTACTAATACTAAAAAGGGTACCATAAACTCTGCAGGACCTACGCAGTATGAATAACGACAAAGCAAGGTACTTCCAAAAAAATATAAGAAAATTTAACTCCATGTTATTCATTTACATCAATGGCTGGAAAAGTCAGTTATGCTATCAATAATGGGTCATCATCACCAACTTTTTTATTGAGTGGTCAAAACTACCATTCCATTGGAAGCTTAATTCCTTCCGACAATAATAGGCCAAAGTTTGCTCAACTGTATATATATGACACTGAGAATGAAGTGCAAAACAGGGTAACTGCCGTGAGGTAATTCCTATTTATTGTTATAAATCTACAGCTAAAATAATTTATTATCCACACAGCTTAAAATGAACTATAATTGTTCATCTCTACGTGTAATACATTATACAACACTGATGCGTGAGCACCTTATACCCTTTTTACTAGCATTTTCTAGTTGATTTTAGTTAGATTTTATTTAGTTTTTCTTGATTTTAGTGTAAAAATTCTCTTTGGATGCTATTTTGAGTTGTTTTGGTGTTTTTATGATTTCAGGTGAAATTCGGAGCAATTTGGCAGAGTTTGGAGCTAAAAGAAAGAAATGCTGGCAGCACCCTCCCTAGGCGCTAAGCGTCCAACTGGCGTTTAGCACCAGTAGGAGACTCAGGCAAAAAATGTGCACTCCCCTTGGGGCGTTTAACGTCCATATCTAGCGTTAAACGCCAGCAGTAGGCCGAAGTCACCCTCACCCGCTCTTTGGGCTTTCAAGTGGACTTAGCACTTCTTAATTTGTTTTATTTTATTTTTGTAATTTTTATTTACAAACAGTATCTTTTAGGTCTAGAATTTATTATTAGGTTAGTATTTAAAAAAAAAGATCACTTGTATTTGACATCTTCTTCCGTCCGCACTTTTTAGAACCCTGTTTTCTCTGTAAGTCATGACTAACTAAACCTCCTGGTTAAGGTTTGGAGCTCTATTTATTTATATCGATTAGAACTATTATTCTTCTATTTTAATTTATGTTTGATTCAATTCTAAGGATTGTTTTTGCTCTTAATCTTATGAACTGGGTGGAACGAGAGTATGACCCTTTTCTACATGAGTTCTTGTGATTTTCGAGAAAGTTACCTCGCTTGAACTACAGCTTGAAAACAAATTCCTCTTAAATCGCTAATTGCATGAACTAATTTGGATATGTGACATATAATCCTGTTAGTCTTGGGTAATTAGGATTTTCGTGGTGCTAAACTAGTTTTCTGAACTTCACCCTCTAATCGAAATTAAGTGACCATGAGAGTGGCGATTAATGAAGGTTAGAAGAGGCTAAATCACTAAGAGATTAGGGTTTAGACAATTATAGCTTGCCATAGAATGAATCATTCATTGTTAAAATATTTGGTAAGACATTTTAATCTGGAAAGACAAACATGTCTGAGACCTTAACTGCTTTCTCACTTTGTTTTCATACCAAACTGTTTATTTGCTTTCTTCATTTCCTTGTCTATTGTTTATGCGTTTTTACCATCAACAAACCTTTTTTTATTCGCCTAACTAAGTCCAACCAGACAACCATTGCTTGCTCAATCTGACAATTCTCATGGGATCGACCCTCACTCACTTGAGGTATTATTTGGATGACCCAGTGTACTTGCGGGTTAAGCTGTACGAAATCACTTTTTGCACACCAAACACGTTTGTTCTAATTTCAGCTCTATAAAAGCATCAAATATTGTTGACTATCAGATTGTGACTATTCTTAAAGAGATCTTAGATGTGCACAATCCTCTTGCAAAGACCTTTCGATTTGATAGAGATAGATTTGCAAAGGGCTCAAACCCAAAAATCAAATTGAAGCTAATAAGAAAGCAGGATAAGGATGGAAGAGTATATAACTTACCAACTATGTCTAAGGTTGCAATTTTAGTTGTAGGGGACATTGATGACTCAATTCTTGAGATGGATATTATAGTACAATTCATGTCAAACAAGTTACAAAGGATTGATGTTCTACATCCGTTGTACTTGGCTCTTCAATATCCGTTATTATTCCCTTACGAAAAGGATGGTTTTAGGGTTGGCATCCAGACATCCGTTCATTATGGACTTGATGCTAATAAGAAAAGGAATACTATAAGCACGAGGGAGTTTTTTGCATGCCGAATACAAATGCGATGCAATGAATCACCAATACTTTTATAATCATGGAGATTATTTCAGCAATTCTCAATTGATGCATATACTACGATCGAGGCAGAACGACTTAGCTTCATTAGACACAATCAACCAATACTAAGGGTTGACAAGTATAATCCACTACATGAGTCTTTGGTTCGGGGAGAGGCAAATGTTGTGTCAACTGGGCAGAGGATAATCCTTCCTAGCAGCTTCACTGGAAGACCTAGATACATGTTCAATAACTGTAAAGATCCTTTGTAATTTGCAAGTGTGCGAGTTACCCAAGTTACTTTATCACCATAACATGCAACCCTAAATGGGATGAGATTAATTGTCTTTTGAAAGATACGGGATTCAAAGCGAAGACCGGCCTAACATAGTTTTAAGGATTTTTAATATCACGCTGAGTCAATTGATTGAAGACTTCAAGCAAGGAAAGTTCTTTGGCAAAATATCTGGCTGTAAGTATAGATAATGTTATGTTTAATTACATTTGCCTCATTTTTTTAATTGGTAGTCTTATTTGCAGACGTGTGCACAGTTGAATTCCAAAAGCGCAGTTTACTGCACGCTCATATACTGTTGTTCATGCATCCTCTATTTAAACCAAAAACACCTAAGGATATAGACAAGCATATATCAGCAGAGATCCCTGACAAGCATAGCAAGCTTAAACTATATGCAGTAGTTGAGAAGTTCGTGGTCCATGGTCCATGTGGTAGGCATAACAATACTAGCCCATGCATGTCCAATGGTCATTGCTCCAAGTTTTTTCCAAAACAATTTAGATCAAGGACTATAATTGATGAGTCAGGCTTCCCCAAGTATATAAGAAGAGACAATGGCAGAACAATCATGAAGAAAAACATAGTTCTCGATAACTCATACATTGTCCTGTACAACCGATTGTTGTTGCTAAAGTACTATTGCCACATCAACGTTGAGCATACATGTCAAACATCTGCAATAAAATATCTTTTTAAATATGTTCACAAAGGAAATGATTGTGTCACTATTTATTTCTATCAGAGCAACAAAGAAGGGCAACTTGAAAAGGTTATTGATGAGATAAGGAATTATTATGATTGTAGGTACATATCAGCCTGCGAAGTTGTTTGGAGAATATTCGAGTACGACATACAACAAAAAGAACCTTCAATAATTAGATTCTCTTTTCACTTGCCAGACAAACATCTGATGGTTTTTAGAGACTATAAAAACATAGTTGACGTCATTAACAGGGTGGACGGCAAGCCTACAAAGATGCTAGCCTAGATGCTTGCAAATAGATTGTTTCCATTTGGTCGTACTCTTACATATAGCCAGTTTCCAAATAAGTTCATGTGGAAGGAACACATTTCTTTGTGGATGCCAAGGAAATAAGGCTTTTCAATCGACAGACTTACTCATGTTCCACAAGAAAGTAGTGAAGATTATTACCTAAGACTTCTGCTCAATATTCAAAAGGAGTGTGTAAGTTTTGTTGACATACGTACAGTTGCAGGCGTTGTGTACAGCACGTTCAAGGAAGCATGTTATGCATTGGGTGTTCTGCAAGATGATAAAGAATTTGTTGATTCCATCTTGGAAGCAGGTAACTGGGCTTCTGCAAACTACATTCGTGACCTTTTTGTGGTGCTCTTATTGTCAAACAATATGGGTAGACCTGAAAATGTGTGGCAGCAATGTTATGATATTTTGTCTGAAAACATTCTTTACTTTTAGAGAAGATCCATGCAGTCTGTAGGTAAGTTGAATTATTACATCTTTGTTCCTGGTGCTAATTTATATTAAATTCAAGTAATTTATGTCTAATTAATATGTGCGTTGTTGTGTATCCTTGATAGACCTGCAATTATCCGAAGATCAGATAATGAATCTGACTCTTCCAAAGATAGAGAAAAAACTACAGGCTAACAATAGATCACCCAGAGAGCTTGATGGGATGCCTTTTCCAAGCTTAAATGATCGGTTATTCATGGATGAACTGAACTTTGACGTCGATGTTCTGCGCAATCAGTTGGATACAAACTTAACAAACATGAATGTAGATCAAATGAAAGCATTCGATGTGATTATCAATGCTGTAAATGGAAACCAAGGTGGTTTTTTTTCATCTATGGGTATGGTGGAACCGGTAAGACATTTCTCTACAACACTCTTTCAGTGGCTAAAAGGAGCAAAGGGAAAATTGTTCTGAATGTTGCATCTAGAGATATTGCTTCTTTGTTGCTTCCAAATGGACACACTGCACATTCAAGGTTTAAGATACCCTTGGACTTGAACGAAGACTTGGTTTGTGACATTGTTCTGAATGTTGCATCTAGAGATATTGCTTCTTTGTTGCTTCCAAATGGACACACTGCACATTCAAGGTTTAAGATACCCTTGGACTTGAACGAAGACTTGGTTTGTTGCATTAAGTAAGACACCTCATTGTCTAAACTGGTTTGCAGAACAAAACTTATTATATGAGATGAGGCATCAATGTTGAATAAGCTGTGATATGAAGCTCTCGACAGATGCCTAAAGGATATTGTTAGGTTTGAGCCTTACTATATTCTAGAACAACCATTTGGAGGAAAGGTTGTGGTTTTATGTGGTGACTTCAGGAAAATTCTACCTGTAATTCCAATGGGATCTCACCAAGATATTGTCCAAGTAGCCATCAACTCATCTCACCTATGGCAACACTGTAATGTATTAAGATTAACAATTAACATGCGTTTAACTGTTAAAGCAACTTATTCGTCACTCATTGATGTTTCTCGATTTGCTTCATAGTTGCTAGACATAGGTGATGGTATTGCTGGAGATTCCACTGATGGTGAGTCTATTGTGGTAATCCCCAATGAAATTATAATTCAAGATTTCAACCAATTGGTTGATTTTGTTTATCCCAACCTATTGGTTAATATCAACAACACATCATTTTTTCAAGGATCATTCAATCTTGGCCCCAACGCTAGAAGTTGTCAACGATGTTAACTCATTTATCATGCAACATGTGGATGCCGATGTGAAAACTTATTTAAGCTCAGATACTTTATGTCTCAAAGAAGGAAATATGGAATCTGAATTGGATACACTTACACACCAGATGTCCTTAATGCAATTAATTGCTCTGGTTTGCCGCCTCATGAATTGACTCTGAATGTGGGTCTTCCGGTCATGCTACTGCATAACATTGATCAGTCAAATAGGTTATGTAATGGAACAAGATTACATGTAAGGATATTAAGTAACCATGTAATTGAATGCATCACGCTAACAGGAGACAAAATAGGCCAAGTCGTTCTGATACCGTGGATGAATATGACTCCCAATAACCAAGCTTTGCCATTTAGATTCCAACGCAGACAGTTTCCGATCATTGTCTCATTCACTATGACTATTAACAAATCTCAAGGAAAGACCTTAAGTACAGTTGGATTGTATTTACCTAGACCAGTATTTACACACAGTCAACTATACGTTGCATTATCAAGAGTAACGTCAAAGAATGGCTTGCGTGTGCTGATTCAGAATACTGGATCATTGTTGTCAAACTCGACAATAAATGCTGTGTATAAAGAAGTATTTCAAAATATTTCATGACCATGTCAGTGCAGTATATAGTCTCTTTAGCATTTTTCCAATTGTATGAATCAGTGATGTATTCTAAGTACTTTGAACTCAAGTTAACAACATTGTGTTCGTATTTCTATATCATATGTAACATAATTTCATTCCTTGGTGGCATACCCGTGCATGGCACGGGGGAATGCACTAGCCAAATAATGATTCAAGAGTACAAAAACTGAGTTACAAGCATGCTATTTAAGTTCATTTGAAAAAAAAATTATAATTTAAAAAACACTTTTAAATATTTATTTATATATTTTTCACTTTCTCTATTCCTTTTCCTTAGACCTTATGATTCATAATGCCACTTTCTTTTGTATCTTCATATTTGTTCCAAGAATTTTAACAAAAGAATACTCTATTTGTAAGGGTACAAAGAAAGTACTCTATTATGAAACTCTTAAAAAAGTATTTTGTTTGCGTCTTACAATTAGTTTGGTATTGAGGACTTATGTATTACATTTCATTTAAAGAGTAACTTGAGCAACTTTTATTTGATATTTTTCTGGTTTAAGTTTTAAGTAGAGTTTCTTTGTTATACTAAAGGACATTTACCTTAAACTCCTTTCAATTAGTTCGACTTATTGTTTTATAGTACATGCAACATATTCATTGTTAGATATTTGAAGTGAAATGTTTTTGCTTAATCAAATTAATGTAATGTTGTGAATTATTTATCAAATCCATTTCAAGAGTTATTATTATTTTTTAATCTAATAATGTTCTTATTTATCAATACTTACATTTGTGATATGTGTGAAAACTAGATTGTTATAATATTTAAGAATTTATTAATCGTTGAGCATTTTTATTACTTGATGCTCCTATTTTAATAATGAAACATTATTGTACTATAAACAAAATGAAAAGTAGTTTTGTTTTCAGCTGCTATAAGTGTTTCTTCATATATATAATTGTGTTTCATCATAGAATTGTGAGCTACTTATGAACTTGAATAGCAATCATATTAAAAGTGTATTTATGTGAAGATGAATTTGTGCAATATGTACTTATATTTCATGGTGGCCTAATTCTTGATTTTTTTTTAAATTATCTAAATTTTTTACTAATATAAATTACTTAGACCCTCTTAATTATGAGGTTGAAATTTTGATATAATAATATTATCAACTGCTATGTTATATTCGGATTTTTGAATATGCTTTGCTTTTTTATTTTTGAATTAATATATCGATTTATAAAATGCTTTAATATTGAATTATTGTTCATGAAATCTTCAATTATATTTGTTGGATTATTGGATCATTGTTGTATTTTTTGGATCTAATTATAGAATTAAATTTTAATTGGATCTAAGATTAGTGAAAGTTGGGGTAATAATCTAAATTCTGAATGTGTATTATGCCTTTGTAATTTTTTTTTGGAATCCAAATAATAGTACCAACATTTTCACCATCAAATTGAGATCTAAATTGTGATGTTCATTATGTGTTGATATAGAAAAAGTGCCAGCAATGTTTTAGAAAGAGGAGGTGGAATTGTTTCTACTTATGGAGACATTGGAGTTGAGTAAAGATCAAGAAGTGAATGCGTTAGAACAGTGTTTTAATAACTATAATTGTAAGAAGTTTTATTTCTACTCCCTTTCTATTTGTTTATTTCACCATGATCATGTCTACATGACATATAGTATATATGCGTCTATTTAATTTTAAATAAATAATTATTCATTCAAGGTAAAGAGAATATATTTAATATACCTTATAGTATATACAATTAATTAATTAGCCTTATATATAATAATAGTAACATAATGTATTATGATTGGGAGTTACATATATTGAAGAAAAATTATAAGTAATAAATTATTGAGTTAGGGTGAAGGGTGTCACAGTCCAAAATGAGCCATTACTGGCGCTCAAGAAAATAGTCCCCTAGCAAGTCTAACAGATTTGAATATAAGATAAATGAAAATGTCACAAATATTTTGAATAAATTTACAGTTTCTAAAATGAATAATTACATATTTTTAATAGGAGATAAAATAAATAATTATGGATAAATCCTGCTTGTGACATATGGAGCAAATGACGTCTAAGAACTCCACAAAGAACAAGCATCCATTGCAGATCATTACTCTTGGATAGAAAGACTCACATAATCAAATATTTATTCCTGAAAAATATTTTTAGAAAAATGGGATGAGTTTTGCAACCCAGTGACTAGACAGTACATCTATAATTCACATGAAACCATATAAACATTATCGTAAAAATAATTTTATTTAGAAAATAATAATTTATATGAATATGTGAATCAATAAGGGAGTTCTCATACAGAAATCAAATAAAATATTCCACACTTGGGCGGCTCCACCTCTAAGGGTAGCCCTTTCCTCTCGTGTGTCCGTACGGAATAACAGATCCAACGTGTAGCCTACACGTTAGGCTAGCAATGCCCCTGCTAGCTGAGGTCTGAGCCAGATGCATCTAGGTTAACGTCATAACCGCCGTTAACTACGGTTTTCTAATATGAGCCTCCCAAACTAATTCAAAACATATAATTTCAAATATAATCAATTCTTCAGTCTTTCAAACATACGAGGTATCAAATCAAATCAATAATACTTTCTCATCTAAATTCTTTTCAATCATATTTTCTCAATTTTAAGGCATTTCAAACATAGTTCACAATTTTAAAATAAGTGAGTACCAACAAATACTTTAATGCTTCAAAAATACATATTCGAGTAAAATCAAATGCATCAAAATAATATAAAACTTCTTCAAACATACATATAATCTCATAAAAACATATAGTCTCATGTGTATATTAAAATGAGCTTAACAAGGATAAATATTTAGTTCTAATAAATCGATTATTCAAACCAATTTAAAATCCTTTAATAGTAATCTTTGTAAGTATAACTATAATTTTAAAGTATCGTATCTCAATAATTATAGCTGTAAAATCAAACAATTATAAATGTAAAGCCTACTCACAACGTGGTCCCAAAGGATTGAAGAGACCAAACCCGGATTGTCGAATTAAATGGTGAGGATAGTTGAAGTAAAATGGAACGAAAGCGCACAAAATTTGGACTGGGGTAGTAGCAACAACTTCAATTCTCACTGCAGCAACATCAACAACAGCCCTAGTATCAACAACATAGAGCAACCACAGTAACAATGGCAGCGAATCCAATAGCCTACGGTGGTTTAAAATTGAGCAAAGGCATAAAGTGACATCAAATAGGATAGGACAGAGACAATAATAGCGCTTTATGGCAAGACAAGACAGAACAAAATTAGTCTTACCAAAGGAGTTAAGGGGATGGAGCATCTGCAGCTTCGGTTACCCTCTCTAGCGTCCACGATGAAGGACACAGCAGAGCAGTGGTGGCGGCAGTTCTTCTCCTCTGGCAGTGACTCCCATAGTAAAACCACAAGCTCTGATGAACAGGGGTGAGGCAAGACTCAGCCCTCGGCAGAGCAAAGCAAGGGCAGAACGCGAAGCAGGCAAGCAGGGGCTCTGGCAGCCTCAACGGCGAGCTCCGGCAGTGGCAGTTGCTCGACGACACATAGTAGCTCCTCCCTCCTCCACATGACCTATTTCTCTTTGTTCGGCCCTCACGCCTACCGCCACGATGACGACGGTGACAGCAACGGAGTGACTTGACGACAAAGGTTCAAATTGACTCCAGAGGCGGGACGATGCACGGCGGTGACGGCGGTACAACTTCATTCTTCTCCGTCGCAGTTTCATTCTCTCTCTCTCGTGTGTGGGATAATCTTCTCTCTCACCTGTGACAACGACGTGATGGCGATGGCAATGGCAGCGGTAGGACCAAGCCCTGCCATGCGGTCTCTCTCCTCCCTCCTTTCTTCTTCTCTTCTTCCTATCTTCTTCCATTCTCCCTCTCCCTCTATTTTTTTTCTCTTTTCTTTTCCTCTTTGTGGTTTCAGAGAGTGAGAGTGAGTGAGAAGTGTGTGTGTGTGAAGTGAGAGTGAGTATTTTGAAATTAGAATTAGGGTTAGGTTTTGGAAAAAGAATAAGGTTAATGTAGGAATTTTGATAAAATTAGAGGGTATGGTAGCAATAAAAGAAATCAAATGTAAAATATTTCAGAAAAAGCTTGAGACATTACAAAGGGTGATAGCAACTCCATTTGATTTATGTGGTGTTTTCAATTACATGATGGATAAAGTATTATTGCAAAAGAAAATTCAAGATTTTAAAGTCATTATTTCCTTTCTTTCTTTCATTTCAGGAATCTAATCCATACTTAAAAGAGTGTTTTGAGATAGTGAAAAACTGATATGACTATAAGGAGAAAGCTTTAAGGTTGGCATTTATGTGATCTGTTGTTTATGTTCGAATAATATATGATATTTTCAAATTATCTTTGCCTGTGGTGCCAGTAGATATGATTTCTTGCTCATATTAGAACCTCTTTTGTGTTCTTTCTAAAAAACAAAAATCTGTCCTCTCCATCTTGATCTACATATGTTCTGGGTTTTTTTTTTTTATTTTATTTTCTTTTTTATGTAAAACTTATTTACACTTTATTTAGTTTTGTCCTCATTCTAGTGAAAATTGTCTATTTTTTATGACTTTTTTTTTGTAGTCAAATTTCTAAGCTGTGTTAGATTGTTAGTAGTAAGCAATGAGGTTTTGGATTTTTTTTCTAATATATTGTGCATCTTTTACTGTTGTTCTGTTTGGTAGTGTTTAGTTGTAGATACTATTGTTTCTGATTGCATATCTTTGAATTTTTTTTAAAGTAGTCCCATTTTATTATCTCTCTGTGATTATTTAGCTTTGGGATAAGTTTAGTTCTCTATTGTGGTTTAAGAATGGATGATATTTTTTCTGAGTTTGAAATATGGTTATGTTTTTTATGTGGATTGGTATGTATATTTTTTGTTATAAGAGAAATTTTTTATATTAGTTCCATTGTCTCTCAAGTGATTATGATGTTATTCTCTTATTTTTTTTATCACTCTTCATATTATATGAGATATTCTAACCACATAATTAACTAAAAATTAATATTTTTTTCAAGATTACTGTATAGACTTATTCCATATTACTTTTAGTGAGGTATATTTATCATGCATCTTCAATTTTATATACCTGGATGAGTTTAATTTTCATTGAAGCAAATCAAATTTAAAGTTGTTGTTTGGCTATTTATATTAAAACTATATTATTTTGAATAAAAATGCTATCTCTACGCTACTACTTGGCAAGTTCTCAAGTTCTCATTTGGTTCATTCATATCATAATTCATGACTCAATTATAGATATACATACATGAAAATTAAAATATGCAGGAAAGTTTTTCTATCTATTAATATGTAATTAGGTAGTGTTAACAATGAATATTATTACATATATCAATTATGATTACGCACATAGCAAGCTATGATGATTTTCTTTGTCTAAATTCAAAAGCACCTTAGCTTCTTCCTAATTCGAATAGTAGTCTACATATATACTACATACACATAGACATAAAATAAACTCTATTAAGAATAAGAATAAACTCTATTAAGAATAAGTTTTGTTATTTGGTACTTTTTCTATAGGCACATGTAGTTGTGTTCTAAATTTCATTCGATTGATTTTAACAAAAATAGAAATTTTATAAAACATCACTAGGCATAGTGATTGATATTATTATTGCATAAAATTTACATAACTAATTATTGTCTGATCTTTAAAGGCAAAGTAAGCTTCTTGATAGATAATTGCATATCAATATATTTTGCACATTGCCGTTCATAGTTTATTTCATACCTGAATCAATTATTTGAAGAATTCGAAATCAGAATTTCTTCCTTTTTCCATTATCATTCACTGTGTTTTGCTTATAAGCGATTATTGATGTTTTGAAGTTTCAAATACTACCTTAAATCTTAAATTTTTCTATTTTTATTTTGTTATCCTTTTTTTATTAGACCATGGAATTCCACCATAGCTTCTTAGGCAGGATTATGTTTTGTATCTCCTAATAATGTCAGTTGGCTCTAAAGAGAGTGAGTTTTCTATAGTTAATAAATAAATGTCTCCTAGATCCTAATAATCAATATATCAAAGAGTGACTTTGTAAGTTTCATGCTAATATTCATTCTTTTTATTAATATATGCAGATTAAAAAAGTAAAAAATATGTAAATATTTAATAATTTCTGAAGACATTTATTTGAAGTTTGTAGAAACTTTTTTCTTATTCCTTTTTGGCCAAGTATTTCTTTAATTCTTTTCATGTTAAATTTATATATTTAGATTGTCAAAGTATTTATAAATGATGTAGTTGTTTTAATTTGTATCTTTTCTTTCCATTTTTCTTAGAGTTCTTCATTATAATTTTTCAATTTTTTTTTTTAAATTTTAGAGTAGAAAGTCAGGAGGAATAGAAAAGCTTAAGCAGCTTGAGCTAAACTTAAAATAATTTAATATTAAAAAAGGCAATAATGTATGCTTCTTTTGAAAATCCATAATTGTACTTTTTTTTATTATCATCCAACTTTTTATTTTAACTGCTACTCTGTTAATGTATATTTATAATTTTATATGGCTTTTTTGTTATTATGTAGCATGTGAAGTTAGTGATAATTTTAAACTTTAGTGACACCACCTCATTTTCCAACAGTGTTATTGTAGTATTAGATGACCTTAATCATAGAAAAAGGCTCATCTTCTTCAATGTGTGTATGTGTGTTATTATCTATGACTATTAACAAGTCTCAGACACAAACTTTAACAACTAAAGGATTATACTCGCCGAAACCTATTTTTACTCACAGGCAGTTTTATGTTGCTCTTTCAAAAAGTAAAATCAAAATCGGGGTTAAAGTATTAATTGAGAATAATTTTCAACCAGAACAACTATGAATATTGTTTATAGAAAAGTTTTCTAAAATTTGGGTTGATATGTATAATTTTAAAATTTATTTAATATTTTATTCTTAGACATTTTTATTCTTCTATAAATTTGTTATTTTTCTATATGAATTACTTATGGACCCTCATGAATTTATTCTTAGACATTTTTATTCTTTTATAAATTATTCACAACTTTATTTTGTAATTATCCTATAATGTGTTTATTATAATTGAGTGGTAATTTTATCTTATATGCTCTTGCAATTTTTTCAAACATAAAATCAGATAACTTAATTCTTAGGATATAATTTAAAATAAAATTCCATGTTTAGTAAGTTATCCTAATAATAGTTCAATATTAACTGATTTTCATTAAACTTATTAGCACAAGATACTTGAAGATCATGAGATTTGAGTTTTAGCAGGATTCTGTAATTGGATGATTAACTCATTAAATGGAATATAATTTAGATATTATAGTATAATTTTTTTATTGTTCAATTTTTTGTGTAGGCCCATTGGGCAAAGCAAAAGATGTTTGACGGATTTCGAGGGAAGCAACTGACCCATTGGTAAATTAAACAAAAAATTTCTCCTAAAATTTCATTTCAAATGCTTCTAAAATAATCTACTAACTAAATAAACTTGTGTTTTAGGTTATAATTAATTTATTTCTCCTACTTGCAATTATTAGTGTGTTCATTTGAATTTTTGTGCATTCAGAAAAACTTTTCTTCATTATTAAATAATTGTCACGTTTTATTCACCATATGAATCTTATTCGGTTCAGTGGGTCTGATCCGTTTCGTTCACCTGATTGTTAGTGTCTTCAATTGAGTTGTTCATGCAAAAATATTTTTTTGATCATTAAATAATTATCACATTTTATGATATTTTATTCAGCATATTACTATTGTTTGATTCAGTGGGTTGCTAATGTTGATTCAGTTGATTGTTACTGTATTTCTCATTAAATAAATTTCTATTTTAGGAACTTTTGTACAGAAAGAACAAAAAGAAGGAAGAAAGAAAAACAAATAATTTAGATAAGAAAGAAAAAGGTAAGAAAGAAAAAAAGAAAATTGTTGATCTGGATTCTTCTTCTTCAGAAGAAAGATTTTCTGAATCTGAAACTGAATTCGAATCCGACAAAATACCACCAGCAAAGAGAACAAGAAAAAAGAGGGTGGTTAAAAAACAAAAGCTTGTTGATATGGATTCAGAAACAACAACTAAAAATGAAAGCACTCCAACGGATTCAGAAAGTAAAAGTGAATCCGAAAACTAGTAAGTTTGATCTTCATATTGATTTCATTTAACTTGTATTTGCTTAAAGTTGTTCTTATGCGTTTGTTCTTATGTATTGTAGAGAAGAAGAAATTGAAAAAACTGGCACAAGGAAAAGAAAACAACCACAGAAGGTGGTTAAAAAACAAAGCAAAAAAAGAAAGCATGTGCCGACAGATTCAGAGGGCACAAGCAAATCTAAAAGCCAGTAAGTATTGGGTGATGCTCATTTATATGATTGTATGATATTCATCTGGTTTCGTTTTTGCATTTCCTTGCTGAAAATTGTTTATGTATGCTTGTTAAGTAAAAGTAAATTACAAATGTGATATTTGTAACACCCTACCATACATAGTCTTATGCTTAAGTCGAAATTCAGAGATGGCAAGGTATTACGACCTCTAAAACAAAAATTTAGTACGTATAGTATTATGAATGATTGATTATAACTAGGAGCCTTTGAAGAAAAAGGGGTAAACAAAAACCGTAACTCGAAAACGCAACACTCCGAATCTTACATTCTACCCACCTAATTAGGAATTTTGCCCACAAAATTCAAATTCAAATTCAATTACCTGAGAATAAGTGTGGATAATCCGTTCGCATCTCCGACTCAAGTTCCCAAGTGTGTTCCTCAATACCGCCTCGACTCCAAGCCACTTTGACTAATGAAACCTCTTTTTCGCGCAACCGTTTGATACTAGTATCATCAATTCTGACTGGAGCCACTGGAAGCGTCAAATCTTCTCTTAACTGAACCGATTCGGGTTCTAACACATGGCTAGCATCAGGAGTGTACTTTCGAAGCTGCGACACGTGAAATACGTCGTGCAGGTTTGAAAGATGGGGTGGTAGAGCCACCCGATACGCCACCGGCCCAATCCTCTCCAAGATCTGAAATGGACCAATGTATCGAGGATTCAACTTCTTTGCTTTAATCGCTCTACCTACTCCTGTGGTTGGAGTAACTTTCAGGAAAACATGATCTCCTGCCTCAAATTCTAAGGGCTTCCGCCTTTGATCGGCGTAACTCTTTTGACGACTCTGCGTCGTAAGCATCCTATCTCGGATTTTCTTGACTTGTTCAGTGGTCTCAGCTATCATTTCCGGCCCCAACAAGCCTTTCTCTCCAGCTTCATACCAACATAGTGGAGATTGACATTTTCTCCCATACAAAGCCTCATACGGAGCCATTCCGATGCTCGCATGGTAACTATTATTGTATGCAAACTCTACTAACGGCATATACCGATCCCAACTCGCCGGTTGGTCCAAAACACAAGCTCTCAACATATCCTCTAGTGTTTGGATCGTCCTCTCGGATTGACCATCTGTTTGAGGATGGTACGCTGTACTCAAGCTTAATCGAGTTCCAAAAGCTTTCTGAAATGCACCCCAGAACCTCGAAGTAAAACGAGGATCTCTATCAGAGATTATAGTAGCAGGTACACCATGGAGTCTCACAATCTCCTTTATGTATAACCGAGCTAGATCCTCAAGGGTGTAAGTCATTCGAATGGGCAAAAAGTGAGCTGACTTTGTCAATCGGTCCACAATCACCCAGATAGCATCAAAACCAGTCCTAGTCCTTGGCAATCCCGACACAAAGTCCATTGCAATACTTTCCCACTTCCATTGCGGAACCTCTAAGGGTTGCAACATCCCGGAAGGTCTTTGATGTTCAATCTTTACCTTTTGACAAGTTAAGCACTTTGAAACATATTCCGCCACATCATTCTTCATACCCGGCCACCAAAACATCGCCTTTAAATCATGGTACAGCTTAGTACTCCCCGGGTGAATGGAGAATCCGCTTTTGTGTGCCTCCTTTAAGATATCTTGCCTCAAAGTGCCAACATCCGGCACAATGATCCTATCCTTGAATCTCCATAACCCATCTTTTTCTTCCGACACTCTCCACTGTTTTCCTTGCTCGATAGCCGGTAACACCTTCCATAACGCTTCATCATTTTCATGAGCCTTTAGGAGTTCGGACTTAAAGTCACTCGAGATTTCTAATCGGCTCAAACACAAGGTTCCAGATACTTCTCGAGCACCAATTTTTAGACTCTCGAATCCCCTGAGCAACTTCTCCTCTTGAAGCATCATCCAAGACGCATATAACGACTTTCGACTTAACGCATCCGCCACTATATTCGCCTTTCCAGGATGGTAATTTAACTCAAAGTCATAGTCTTTCAACAATTCCATCCACCTCCTTTGCCTCATATTAAGCTCTTTCTAATCAAAGAGATATTTCAAGCTCTTATGATCGGAGAAATACTTGGTCGGATAAAGTTCTTACCCAATAATTCCTCTAACTGAGACTTTAGCTCGGCCATCTCTAATGGTGACATTCTATAAGGAGCACTTGAGATTGGTCCCGCCCCAGGCACCAATTCAATAGCAAACTCGACCTCTCGGTTAGGTGGAAATTCCTCAATATCATCGGGAAACACTTCCGGAAAATCACACACTACCGGAATCTGATCTAACTTTTGATCATCACCCGAAACACCAGCGGTTAACAACAGGATACCCTGACATTCGATTCCAGAACAGTTCACCATCATCGAATTCAAGTAATAATTATTCACCACGACCGGTCCTTCTGTATCTTCCGGTATAAAGTACACCGACTTTGTAGAACAATCAAGCAGGACATGATTCTCAGATAACCAGTCCAATCCCAAGATAAGATCAAGACCGATCATCGGTAAGCAGATTAAATTATGGACAAAATCACGCTGCTTGAACCTAAACGAAACTTTCGGGCATCCTAGCCTAGTTACCATGGCTTCATGGGTAGCATTATACACTTTTAAGTCATAACCTAAGGTTACGATCTTCAACCCTAACTCATGGGCTTTCTCAAATGCAATGAATGAATGCGATGCTCCCGAATCAAATAAAGCATTTAAAGTTTGACCAGCTATTTCACAGTTACCTCGAATGAGTGTCTCGGATCCCTCTGCACCCACAGCTGAGGTGGTGAATACCCGACCAGTCTGTTGTGCTTTCCCAGCACCTTGCTTTTGCTTCTCTGGACAACTTGCGGCTTTATGCCCCGCCTTTCCACAATTGAAGCACAAACCCCATCCGGCCTTGCATGGTACTCCCGGATGGTGACTCCCACACCTAGTACAAGCTTGATCATTCTGAGGCT
>NC_029788.2:99371564-99372412 GCF_000816755.2 Arachis ipaensis
TATACAGAGTCTTATGCTTAAGTCATAATTCAGAGATGGCAAGGTATTACGACCTCTAAAACAAAAATTTAGTACGTATAGTATTATGAATGATTGATTATAACTAGGAGCCTTTGAAGAAAAAGGGGTAATCAAAAACCGTAACTCGAAAACGCAACACTCCGAATGATAACGTAACGAGCAAAGGATAAGCTAGCGCAAGATCATATATATAAAGAGTGTCAAAAACGGGAATATCAAGACTCAAAACCCGGTTGCGAAGATAACCGGTCCGAGCATAGCAATATATACATATGATAAAATAAGAAAACCTCAAAGGAAACCCAAAGGGACACAAATACAGAAAACCTTTTCTCCAAAAATCCCCTCTAGAAGGAGTCGTCACAGTTTGTATTATTTAATGGAGATAAAAGTATCTAAACAAGATATATAACCCAAAACAGAGTCCCGAGAACAAAGGATCTTCGCTAATCCAGAAGTCTCCAGCATGCCTCAACGAGAAGCCTCGCGTCCTGCATCTGAAAACCACAAAATCCGCATGGGTGAGAACCAGAGGTCCCCAGCACGGTAACAGCTTCCACATATATAATACATAATAATAGAGGAAAGCCGAAGGCAATCCTAGAACTTCCTTCAGATAATATCAAAGCTTATAAACAAGCTAAACCGTAAGTGGCAACTGACTAAAGGACTAAAGATCTAACTAATACTTCCCTTTCCAATTCCTTCAGACCTCCCAACAACCAGCAGGAGTATAATATAGCAAACACAGTTATATCAGACAAGAAATTTACAAATAGAAACAGATAAAGCATTTAGACAATTAGCAAGTAATATGCAGTCAAATA
>NC_029788.2:99374599-99393607 GCF_000816755.2 Arachis ipaensis
TCCATAACCAGCCAATTCATTAACAATTATGGCCCTTCGGCCCATGGCATAACAAGCACTTTCACCGCCATCCTCCACATCTCACATAATCATCTTTGATCTCATGGATCATTCATTTTTCCCTTGCTTCACTCGCAAGTTACCACATTCACTAGCCCTTTTCCTCATGCTAGGCATATCATAATGATTTAAGACATAAGTGGTGAGATTGGAGGCTTAGAAGTATGAAGTTTGGCTTTTAAAACTCAAAAATCAACTTTGGGATGAAAACAGGGCCACGCGTACGCGCACTCCACGTGCACGCGTGGATGATGCTTTCTCGAAGAACGGCGCATACGCGCCAAGTGCGTCTACGCGCGAGGGGTCATTCTGCTAAAAATTTTCTAAGTTAAAAGCTGCAGAATTCACAGATTCAACCCCCAATCTTCCGACGGTCATAACTCTCTCATTTTAAATCATTTTTCACCCATTCTTCGAACGGCATGGACATCCCGGATCCAATTTCATTTCTAAATAGAATTGGCACAAATCAAAGATTCGTAGTCCAAGTTATGTCCCGTCAAAGTATGCCCAAAAACCATATTTTTATTCAAAACCACAAAGTGCCATTTTCAAAACAAGCCACTTTCAACTCTTTTCAAAATCAATTAAAACATGCCAATTTCATCCCTTTTCTTTGAAATCAATCAAAGTGTACCAAATTCAACAACAAGCCATCCTCAACTCACACATTGACATTTTACCAAAATTCTCAAAACTACCTCCAACCATTTTAACACTTCTCAATCAAAAGGCCAAAGGATAAACACAATATCATAAAAATAACATTTTTGGCTTTCTAGAATAAATTCTCATTTATGGGTTAATTAGCCGTTAATTAACCGGATCTTACAATATTGTTTGAGACGTAAAATTTGGCTTCTTTTATTACCAAGTTATTTTTCTTTCTTTGCTAACTATTGATAGAACCTTTTCTAATTCCTTTGGATCCAATTACAAATATTTATTTATCTTGGTTAGACTGCCGACTGTAAATCTCGAAAATGAACCACTCTTGCAGACTCAGTGAAGCTCCACACCGTCTGTAAATGCCCAAGACAATACCAAGTAAATTGGTTTGTTGCACTCTTTACTTTCAGTTCAGTGGTTTCCAAAAATGAATTTCATGTATTTCTAGATCTCTGCTTTTAATCTTGGTTTCTAATTTTAGTTTGTTATCCTTTTTTTTTTAGGAAAAATACCCCAAAAACCACGGTAAAATATTTTAGAAAAAAGAAAATCCATCCAAAAAAGACTTCTAAAAGTTCACCAGTGTAAGTTAAAAATATTTATGTTACTCTTTTAGATTTAGATAATTAAATTTTGTTTAATTAATCACACGGTAAACATGTTTAAATGTCACTAGTGCTACACCCGATTCTGTGCTACAAATCCTTGCGGTTCAACAAGAAACTCATTCTGAACCTTTGAAAATGTGAGATTTTGAATGTGCAGATTCCCGTTTCTTAGAATAAATTCTAATTATTCAACATTAACTTCTTCTTTGTTTACATTCCTTAGAAATCCTCTTGCGTTGTCTCTTCCAAGTTCTCTTCAGGAAGAGTTGATCAATGATGATTTTATCTATGTCCCTCCAGAAAGTCAAACACAACAAACCTCTGATGAAGAGTAAGTTTATAAATATTTATTTATCTTGGTTAGACTGCCGACTGTAAATCTCGAAAGTGAACCACTCTTGCAGACTTAGTGAAGCTCCACACCGTCTGTAAATGCCCAAGACAATACCAGGTAAATTAGTTTGTTGCACTCTTTACTTTCAGTTTAGTGGTTTCCAAAAATGAATTTCATGTGTTTCTAGACCTCTTCTTTTAATCTTAGTTTCTAATTTTAATTTATTATTTTTTTAGGAAAAATACCCCGAAAACCATGGTAAAATATTTTAGAAAAAAGAAAATCCATCCAAAAACGACTTCTAAAAGTTCACCAGTGTAAGTTAAAAATATTTATGTTACTCTTTTAGATTTAGGTAATTAAATTTTGTTTAATTAATCACACGGTAAACGTGTTTAAATGTCACTAGTGCTACACCCGATTCTGTGCTACAAATCCTTGCGGTTCAACAAGAAACTCATTCTGAACCTTTGAAAATGTGAGATTTTGAATGTGCAGAATCCCGTTTCTTAGAATAAATTCTAATTATTCAACATTAACTTCTTCCTTGTTTACATTCCTTAGAAATCCTCTCGCATTGTCTCTTCCAAGTTCTCTTCAGGAAGAGTTGATCAATGATGACTTTATCTATGTCCCTCCAGAAAGTCAAACACAACAAACCTCTGATGAAGAGTAAGTTTATAAATATTTATTCACCACATGAATCTTGTTCATTTCGGTGGGCTCATTACTAAAATCTTTTCTGTTTAATGCAACAGCCCTCCTAAATAACAACAACAACAACAACAAGAAGCACAACCTGAATTGTAAGTTTTACCATTGTTCACCACATTGTTTAATTTCGGTTCAGTGGGCATGATTATTTTAAATCCCTTGATAGCTAGTGTGTTCAGGATTTAGGGTTATTTTGATTGCATACAACAATGCTTTTCTAGTTGTTTCATTATTTATCATGTTTTATTCAGTGCATCAATGGGATTCGGTTCGGTGGGCTCATTATTTATCATGTTTTATCATGTTTTTTTAATGAAATATGATAATAGTTTGGGATAATTATTGAAATGTTTACTGTTTAATACAGCATTCCTCTGGAATCGCAACAGCAGCCCAGCAAAGAAGCAACAGCGCAGCAATCGGAAGAAGTACATGTTGATGTGTAAGTTTTACTGCTTATACAAATCTTGATAATTTCACTTCACTACATGCTTTAATTGTAAGTTTTATCTCTTCTGTTTCTTACAGCTGCCCTCCAGAACCCGAAAAGCAGGCTGTCAAGATATCTTCACCGAGGAAAATGGAGCCATAACCTACGTTGTTGGTTTCGAGTTCTGTTATTAAGGAGTTAATCAATGATAACTATATCTATGAAATTTCTGATAATGAGTAAGTTGCACATAAAAATTCTTTTTATTAATTTTAATTGGTTGTTTTTGAACTATTTTCTGTTTAATGCAGCAGTCCTACTGAAAAACAACAGCAACCTAGGCAAAGAGAAGATGATATGTCTTCCTTTAGCCTTGAGATAAGTCCACCAGCATTTCAACCAACTCATCCCTCTGAGCCACCTGTTTTACAGCTTGAAATCCTGGCAGAGGCGGTGGTAGATGCTGAAGTGACGGAAGCATTAAAATTTGCTGAAGCAATATCTTTCGAGCCAACCTTAACAGCTGCTGAAATTTTCAAAACTCTAGAGAAAAAGATAAAAATCTCGAAGGAGTTGATCGAAAAGTGTTATCATTAGATGACACATGTGAAAACGACAAAAGATAGTAGCAACGAATATGATGCAATATTTGTCTTGAAACATGAGGCACTTTACGAGGGGTTAAGAGAATATTTCATGTCTTTAATGCCCAAAGAACAAGTGCATGCCACGGTAAATCCTTTGCCAATTGCGTTAACGTTAATGATTTTTCTAAACACTCTTATACAGTATATCTCATAAATTTTCTTCGTGTAGGTGGTCAGTATACATAGCATGATTCTCAACCAAATAAAAGTTCGCCGGTATCAGGAACAAATATACATTGTGCCACTGAATATTGTGGTAAGCTAAATTTCTTATTCCCTACTGATTGCTATTCGGTTCGGTGGGAATGTTGATATTGATTCACCTGATTGTTATGTCTTCTGTTGAGTTCTTTTGTATGAAGAAAACTTTTCTCTTGATGATTGAATATTTTTCACGTTATATTAAGCATATGAATTGTGTTCGGTTCAGTGGAAATGTGATTTAACTGATGTTCATTTTGCAGAATTTTATGTTGGAAACTGATGAGCGGATATTTTATACACTTTTTGGCATTATTTTTAAATAGTTTTCAGTATGTTTTGTTTAATTTTTATTAAGTTTTTATAGGTTTTAGTGTTAAATTCACATTTTTAGATTCCACTATGAGTTTTTGTATTTTTGTACAATTTCAGGTATTTTCTGATTGAAATTGAGGAGTTGGAGCAAAAGTTTGATTCAGAGACAGAGAAAGCACTGCAGATGCTGTCTGGATCTGACCTCCTTGCACTCGAAAGAGCTTTTCTGGAGCTACAGAAGTCCAAATGAAGCGTTCTCAATGACTATAGAAATCTGACTTCCAGAGCTTTCCATCAATATATAATAGTCCATACTTTGCTTCAGATTAGAAAGTCCAAAACTGACGTCCAACGCCAGCCTCCTGCCCACTTTCTGGCGTCTAGTGCCCAAGGAGAAGAGACCAGCGTCCAAATGGCCAAACAGGATCCCCTAGCCAACGTTCAACACTCTAGAGGCCTCCTAGCACGTGGATCTCACCAAAGCTCAGCCCAAACACTCACCAAGTGGGCTCCAGAAGTAAATTTTAGCACTAAAAAGTTTGTTTTACCTTTACTAGTCATTAGTTTAGTATTTAAGGAAGAAGATCACACTTGTATTTTCTATCAGTATGAGTTTCTAAACCTCCTAGGTTGAGGGGAAGATGTAAGAACCAGAGTTTTTCACGAAAAACCGTTTTAATAAAATAATTTTAGTACCCAGAATAGATTTAAAATCTAGAAGTTTTAATTTGAAAATATAAAGGTGAAATTTGGTTTCAATGGATTTTTCTGAGTCAGAGAATGTATTTTCTGCGAAAAAACGAGAAAAAACCTTAAAACCGGCAGCCGAACCCATCGAACCAGTTCAAGTTTGTCCGGTACTGTGTTTTGAGAAAAATAAGATTTTGAAAATTGATTTATTGTTTTGAAAGGACAAAAAATAATTTAGAATCGAAAATCGGGCGCTAATTTTAAAGGTATTGGCCCAAAGTGGGCCAAACGGACCAAAAACACTTAGTGGGTTGGACCGGGCCCAAGTTGGCCCAAGTCCAACATATAAATGCCCTAACTAAGAGGCATTTAGCCTCATTTTTCAGAAAGGAAAGAGAGAGGGACGGTGAGAAGAGAGAAGAGAAGGGGTTTGGGGTTTTCACTATTCACCCAAACCTTGTTTTGATCATAACTTGAGCTACGGAACTCCGATTGATGAGCCGTTTGTGGCCACGCGAAGCTCTCGACGAGCTCTTCTTTTCTATCTAAGAAAATATGGTAATATCTCGAAATTCACTCCCCAGTTTCCTGCCCTAACTTCTGTATTTTTGGGGGTTTGGTTTTTGAGTGGATTTTGTGGTTTTGCTTGTTTAGGTGATCTCTTGTAGCGGATAATTATTGAATTTTACCCCTAATCTCGTTGAGTAAGGTAAGGTTTTACTAAACCCTTGTGTTTAGTTGTTTTGTGTATCTTAGGTTTTGATTTTGATATACATATGATGTTAGATTGAGTTTTGGGTGTTTGTTGGAGTTGGTTGAGGCTTTGGATCAAGCTTGGTGGCTTCGGTTTGGTGTTTGGTGCATTTGAAGAATTGGCCAAGGTATGGTTTTAGTTTTCTTTATGTAATATGTAATGTTTCTGGACACTTAGGCTAGTTGACCTTAAGATAGGATTGAATTAAATAAATGGTGGATTGAATTATGTATGAGGCATGTGAATTTGTGATGAAGATTTTATGAGTTGTGTATGTTAGAGTTTGATTTTTGATGTTGATGAGAAAATTGATTATTGGTGTTGTTGATGTGGATTGATTGATGTTGTAGTAGTATTGTGTGGAAGGAGTTGGAAAGAAGAAAGATAATGATAATGATTATATGATTTGATGATGACTGTTGGTATTTTAATGATTATGAAGGTTGATGTTGATGAGTGTGTATGTTAATTGTGGTAATATGAATATCGCTCATGATTGATAATATTGAGACTAATTGATGAGGAGTATGGATATTGATGTTGATGACAATTGGTGAAGGATGTAAATTTTATGAGGATAATTAGAGGAATAGAGATTTTGATGAATTTGGGCAATGTTAGATGTTGTTTGGTGATGATTATTGAAATAGATGAAGATTTGTAGTGGTTGTTGATTTTGTTGTTGATTGATGATGATTATGAATGTTTATGATGGTTTTGGATGTTGATGATTAAGGGTTTTAATGGTGATGAAGGGTGTAATTGGAATATTATTGACGGTTGAGTTGAGGAATGAGTAGTAGGGACTGTTGTGTTGCTTTGGTAGTAATTGGATTGTGAGTTGTTTGGTTTTGAAATGAGAGTTTTGGTAAAAGTAAATTTTTGAGGTTTTTGGTAAAAACAAATTTTTGGTGAACTTTGACGGATCATAACTTTATCCTCGATTTTCAAAATTTGTTGAAATTTGTTTAGAATAAAAGTCCATTGAAAACTCTTCAAATTGATATAAAGTTTGTAAAATTTGGATTTTTGTAGAGGAAGTTATAATCGTTCAAAGTTTGGTGTCAAATTCTGAATTTCTGCTAAGTTACAGAATTTTGTGATTTCTGGTATGTGTGCACGCACACCCCTGCGAAAATTTAAACCTGTGCGTACGCACAGCCCTGTGCATACGCAGACGTAGGGGAAGGCTTCCTGTTTAGAGCGCTAGCACAGCTTGTGTGCGCACACAACCAAGGAAGATTTACAACTTGTGCACAAGCACAGCCTTGTGAGCACGCACACGTTGGGAAAGGCAGTCTGTTGGGAGCGCTAGCACAGCTTGTGCGAGCGAACAGAATTGTAAAAAATTGCACTTGTGCGTATGCACACCCTTATGCGTACGCAAACGTTTTAAAAATCTCCCTGGGCGTGCGCATGCACACCCCTGTGCGTACGCACACGCCCTGTTTTATAACTTAAACTTTGTTTTTACACTATTTTATTTTCCCAACAATGTGGTATACTTCTATGACACCTAAGTGAGACTCTTGGGCTTATTTTTTTGGGCATTGAAACATGGGAAAGGTTTTAGGAGAATTTTTTTGGGTTTTACCTTGAAAAGTTAGCAAATGGAGGCTTAGGTTCTAGTGTATTGAGGATGAGTTTGGCTGAGAGAGAAGGATGAGTAGTGAACTTGGTGATTACTGACAACAAATTGAGGAACTAATGAACTTGAGAAATATGAATGTTTAAGGATGTTAATGGAAATGATAATGGTTATGATGAGTTGAGGACTCAAAGAGGAATGATGAACTAGTTGGATGTGGAAAGTGTTCCAGGCACTATATCCTTAGAATGTTGAGAATTGATAATTGAAAGTGATTTGAGATGAAAGATGGTGATGACTGGTGATGCTTTGAGGTCGATAGACTTGTTGGATGTGGAAAGTGTGCCAGGCACTATATCCTTGGAATATTGAGAATTGATAATTGAAAGTGATATCTGAGAGTGAGATTGTGATTATGATATGCATTGTTCTCCGTCGTAGGGGCTGTGGCAGTCTCTCGCCTACGTTCGGATGTGAGGCTTGAAGCTGGGCTTCTCACTCATATTTGTTGCTCCAGAGGATGGTGGTAGGGCACTCATCCCTCGGAATTATTCCTCCTGAGCATGGGTTTCTCTCTGGTTGCAAGGTGGTAGGGAACTAACCTACGGAATCATGCAGCATCCAGAGGAAGGTGGTAGGGCACTCTCCCTCGGAACGTTTCCCTCTGAAAGGAGAAGGTGGTAGGGCACTTATCCCTCGGAATTGTTCCCCCTAAGTATGCGCAACAGAGAGACTAATCTGGGAGTTGTCGTTCGGATTTTGTGTCGGGTTTGGCACTATAACCGACATGTGATATCACAGCCAATAGGATAGACATTCATCATGTGCATCTTCTATATGCTTGCTTGCTTTGATTACTTGAGTTTGCCTAATTGCATAATATTGCCTATTTAATTACTTGTGATATATATGAATACTACCTATGTTTTCCTTGCTTGCATTATTTGTGTTTGTCTGGTGCTGAGGAGGTTAAGTAGGCGGTGGCGATGGGATCACACAGAGGGTAGGTTGGTGAAGGCTGTGGGACAGCGGTGACTAGTTTTAGTTAGAACTCCCCTAAGTTTAGATGAACCGGTTTATGGTTTAAGTTTATTTATGTATTTATTTTATTCTAAGCTTGAATATCCGTATTCCATGTGAAGTTCTAGGATTGCCTTTGGCGTCCCGGAGCCTTACATCTTACATTATTGGGCACTGTTACCATACTGAGAACCTCCTGTTCTCATTCCATACTTTGTTTGTTTTTCAGACGCAGGTTACAAATCCACTTTGGTGGGATTGCGGATATGGTGACAGAGTGGAGTATGATTCCTCCTTGGTTTATTTCTATTTTACTTCATTATAGCTACTCTCACATCTCTTTGTATATTTATTTTTAAGGCCTTAGAGGCTTACTTGAGAGGTAAGTTGCATAAGCTGTTTTAAATTCCAAAACTCTGTATTTCTCAGATCGTAACTAGTCGGCTTAAATTTCGCAAGCTGCAGCTAGTTTCCTATGATTATTAGACTCTTATATCTATATGTGTTCTATTCTTTTGCATCTATACCCTGCATCTTATGCGTTAGTTTCGTGTGAACGTTTCGCGCTTTTGTAATTCTATTTTTGAGCTTAATCCTTCATCGGGCTTCTAGAATATATATTACTTCCTTCTATATAAATATGTACAAGCCTTAGGATTTCTCGTAACCTTTAATTAATCTTTGTCTTACGACTAGAGGTAAGGCTTAGGGTAATTAGGGTGTTACAGAGGAGCCCTGCTGAGTTCTATGAATTAATAAAAGTATTACTGTTTCTCTTCAATCCGTGTTTGATCAATTCTAAGATGTATATTCGTTCTTCAACATGGTGAATGGGATGGTCCGTGACACCCAGCTCTGTTCATTATACTAGGACCACGTGCCTGACAACCACCCGTGTCTACATGGGTTCGTGTAAATACTTCAGTGGAAAGCATTGAACTGTCAGCTTGATTATACATCTCTCAGACGGCTAATCCACGACTTTGTTAGGGACTTCTCGAGACACCAGTTCAGCTAATTTACGGGGAGATTAGGGTCTCTGTGGTAGAGGCTTGAACCCAAAGGCGCAGCGTTCTCTGATCCAGAAGATTCGACCTTGTCTATGGCGTTTTGAGTAGGATCATTAAGGAGAGTGGACTGCAGGAGCTTCACCCTCAATCAGAATGGATCCACACTAACCCTGGGGTTTAGATATGGAGGAGTATTGGCGGCTGCTCAAACTAGCGTCAATCACATACATCCTGCCATTGAAGAAATCATTCACAATTGAAGAAGACAGTAAGACCAGAATTAATTCAAAAAGACAAAACAACTCCAATCCTTAGCCATCTTCCTATTACTGATTCCTTTCAATTTCACAAAGTATTTTATACACTTTTCTTTATTCCTCTTATGCGTTTAACCAAATTCAAACCAACAACCTCTTGATTTTCCTGACTAAGACCAACAAGATAACTATGGCTTGCTTCAAACCACAATCCTCATGGGATCGACCCTGACTCGCTTAGGTATTACTTGGACGACCCAGTGCACTTGCTGGTACAGTTGTACGAAGTTTGGGGATTCGTGCACCAAGTTTTTGGCGCTGTTGCCGGGGATTGTTCGAGTTTGGACAACTGACAGATTATCTTGTTCTCTAGATTAGGTATTTGATAAACCCATATTTTATGATATATTTTGTGCTTAATTTGAGTGATTTATTCAATCCCTCACCCACTTATTCATATTAATTGTATGGTTTTACTTTCCCTTCCTTATTATGTGATGTATGTGAAAAGCATGTTTTCTACGCTTTAAAATTAATTATTTTAATTACCTTTATTTCCATTCGATGCGGTGATTAGTGTGTTGAGTAGTTTCAGATCTTCTAAGGCAGGAATGACTTAAAGGATGGAAAAAGGAAACATACAAAAATGGAAGGAAATCACAAAACGGAGTTTCTGAAGAAACTGGCATCCACGCGATCGCATGGGCGACGCGAACGCATGCCAGGCGCGAATCAACAGCGACGCGATCGCGTGACTGACGCGACCGCGCGCCTTAAGCAAAACATATATGACGCGGTCGCATGACTGACGCGACCGCGTAACAAGGAAAGCTCCAAATGACGCGACCGCGTGACCCACGCGGACACGTGACAGAGGCCACGCACCAGAAATTGTAGAAAACGCTTCCAGCGATTTCTGAAGCCCTTTTTGGCCCAATCCAAGTCCAGAAGGCATAGACCGGAGGTTATAAAGTGTGGGAACGCATCCATTCAGAGAGAGCTCGCCAATTTAGTTATTTCCCATGTTTTAGATCTAGTTTTGAGAGAGGTTCTCTCCTCTCTCTCTCGTAGGATTTAGGACTTCTCTTAGTTTTAGAAGTAGCTCTCAATCACAGGTTCTTTATTTTTATTTATTCTTCCAATTTAGTTTATGAACTCTTCATGTTAGATTATAATTTCCCTTATTAATGTTATTTGAGGTATTTCAATTCATGATTGCTTGCTTTAATTTATGTTATTGTTGCTTTACATCTGAAGGCATTTTTATTCCAGCAAATTTACTTTTTCCTCTTTTGGTCTTGGTTAAGAAAGCAGTAACTCAGGAGTTATCTTATCTCAACATAATTGATAACTGTTATCTTTGCTAATTGAACTGAGCTTCAATAATCCCAATCTTTTCTTAGGAAATAAATAGGACTCGAAGATCAAACCAATTAGTCCCTTGACTTTCTTTTACTTTAGTAAAGGTTGACTAAGTGGAATTAAGATTCAACTTTTATTGTTATTGATAAGAATAACTAAGTCTGGACTTCCAATTTCTCATACCTTGCCAAAAGTTTGCTTTGCAGTTATTTATTTATTTTAATTGCCATTTAATTTACCCGCCATTAAGTTACTTGTTCCTCATTCTTGAAACCCCAATTTACAATCTCCATAACCAATAATAAGAACATACTTTCCTGCAGTTCCTTGAGAAGACGACCCGAGGTTTAAATACTCGGTTATCAATTTTAAAGGGTTTGTTACTTGTGACAACCAAAATGTTTGTACGAAGGGATTTCTGTCGGTTTAGAGACTATATCTACAACGCGAATATTTTTATGAAATTCTTTACTGGCAAAAATCCTAACGTCAAAATGGCGCCGTTGCCGGGGAACTGCTAACGTATGCCTTATTATTGGTTATTGTAAATATTTTTTTTTGCTTGTTTATTTATTTTTATTTTTCCTTTTTAATTTTATTTGCTACTATGGACTCTCACCCCTCTCGCTTTGAGTTTGGCTCTAACTTTGTTGAAGGAAACAGAAGTTATAGCAGGAATATGCATCAAGGTCAAACCAATCAAGGATGGATGGAGCCAAGAGGATCTAATCAACCCTTTAGGCAACAACACCCTCCAAGGTATCATGGACAACGACCATTCTACAATGCATCCCCAGCTGATAGATATGGTGGACAACCTTGTGACTACCAACAAGCCCCACCCCGTGCCTATAGACCAACCTCTCAACATAACCTCGAACCACCACACTCACAAGCTTCTCTTCACCATTCAAGTTGCAATCCACTTAATTAAAAGGGATTGGTGTTAGTGATTAGGAGGCAATCCAACCATAAACCCAATTACAATTTTTCTTTCAAGCCTTCCAACTCAAGGGTTCTTTTCAATCAATTCCCCATCAAGTTAGGGAACTACTCGCTCATTGCGAATGTAAAATTCATAGCATATAAAAAGGAATTAAAGGAAGACATTGTAAATAAAAATCGAAATAGTCAATTAAAAATAAAGGTGATCCTTGTATTAAATAATCCTAAAAATATTCCAATGGTAAAATTAACAAAGCAAAGAACATGGAAGAGTGAAGCCAAGTAAAGAAAACGAACTAGAATGACGAAGTCTTGATGAGGTAATAACTCTTCTCAGTGTTCCAATGCCAAAAAAGTAAGTGAAAATTAAATCCTAAGAACTATGAATGTGTAGAGAGAAAACTTAGAGGAGGAGTAAAACTAGATCTAAAAACTAAAACTGTGTAGAATGAATGTTGTATATTGGTTTCTGCATGTTCTCTGGCTCTAGTCTGCTGTTCTGGGCCGAAAACTGGGTCAAAATAGGGTCCAAAATCGCCCCCAGCGATTCTGCAAATTATGCAGATCGCGCATGCCACGCGATCGCGTCGCTCATGCGGATGCGTCATTCGCGTTTCGCTTCACCACGCGGGCGCGTCGTCCGCGCCTCCGCGTCGCTCGTGCTTTTCCATTTCGCGCGGTCGCGTCATCCATGCGGCCGCATCACTGCAATTTGATCTTCTCTGCGCGGTCGCGTCGTCTATACGGCTGCGTCGCTTCTCGCTGGTCATCTCCTCAATTTCTTGTGTTCCTTCCATTTTTGCTAGCTTCCTTTCCAATCTCCAACTCATTCTTGCCCTATAAAGCCTAAAACGCTTAACACACAGATCACGACATCGAATGGAATAAAGGATAAGTAAAATGTATAATTAAAAGTCTCTAGGAAGCAGTTTTCAATTATGTAATAATTTCAGGAAGGAAATATAAATGCATGCTAAATTAATGAATAAGTGGGTAAGGATCATGATAAAACCACACAATTAAACACAATATAAACCATAAAATAGTAGTTTATCAACCTCCCCACACTTAAAGATTAGCGTGTCCTCATGCTTAGTTGAAGGAGATAAAGTAAATAAGTATGAACATGCAGAAACTCATGCAATGCAATGCAATCCTATATATATGAATGCAACTATATGATTCCTGTCCACTTGATCAAAAGTAAATAAGCTCTTCAAAACAATTACAAATCAAATTCCACTAATTCTATCATTATACAGTAAGACAGATAAAAGTGCAAGAAGATAGCTTATGAAAGCAGGGAACATGAAAATTCAAGCATTGAACCCTCACTGATGATGTATGTATGCTCTAATCTCTCTAGTGTATAGGGTAATCACTCTATCCTTCTCTAATCATGCTCTCTAACTTTTGTTCTTCTCCTAACCAATCAACAACAGTTAATATACCAATGCAAACATCATGAGGTCTTTTCAAGGTTGTAATGGGGCCAAGGTAGGTAGGGATACATGTATGGTCAAGTGAGCTTATAAATTGAATCTTTAATTAACCCAAGCTTCAACCTAACCTATATAACTTGCATAACCTTAGAATTCATACCTAGCTACCTAGAATTCCCCTTTTACATTCCATACTCATGTATCAACCTTTTATTTTAATTTTTATCATATGTGCATTGATCTTTGAATTCTCAATTCAGCATTGAGGTAATTTTGTTCCCTTATTCATTTAAATTTTTTTTATATAGAAGCAAAAATAAACATAGCTTATCAATGCACATAGATTTTTAATTCTTATAGTTTCACATGAGTAGGTATCCAAATTCCCATTAAATTATCATGACACATTCCCTTAATAACTTTTGTTCCCACAATTTCCCATATTTAACTAGCACACACAATTCTATCTTAAGCTAACCAAAGATTCAATTTGGGATATGCAATTGTTTTTCCTCTTAAGGCTAGTAATGTGGTGAAATATAGAATAAATGGGAATTAAAGGCTCAAAGTGGTTAATGATGAGCGGATATTTTATACGCTTTTTGGGGATAATTTCATATAGTTTTGAGTATGTTTTAGTTAGTTTTTAGTTTATTTCCAGTAGTTTTTAGGAAAAATTCATGTTTCTGGACTTTACTATGAGTTGTGTGTTTTTCTGTAATTTCAGGTATTTTTCTGGCTGAAATTGAAGGAGCTGAGCAAAAATCTGATTCAGGCTGAAAAAGGACTGCTGATGCTGTTGGATTCTGACCTCCCTGCACTCAAAGTGGATTTTCTGGAGCTACAGAACTCGAAATGGCGTGATTCCAATTGCGTTGGAAAGTAGACATCCAGGGCTTTCCAGAAATATATAATAGTCCATACTTTGCACAAGAATTGACGACATAAACTGGCGTTTAACGCCAGCCTTCTGCCCAAATCTGGCGTCCAGCGCCAGAAAAGGATAAAAAACTGGAGTTGAACGCCCAAACTGGCACAAAAACTGGCGTCAACTCCACAAATGGCCTCTGCACATGAATTACTTAAGTCTCTAGTAAGAGCCCAGGGAAAAATAATTCTGGCACTAAAACGCCAGAAAAGAGGTGGAAGGCTGGCGCTGAACGCCCAGACCATGCCCAAAACTGGCGTTCAGCGCCAGAAACAAGGCAGGATTGGCGTTCAACGCCAGAAATGGGCAAGAATCTGGCGTTGAACGCCCAACAGGAGCACAGTTCTGGTGTTCAGGCGCCAGGAACAGACAGTGAGCTGGCGTCTAACGTCACTCCAGCTTCTGACTCTGGCATTCAATTGCCAACTCGTGTATGGTAAGGCATGCCACTTTCCCGTGGAACTGGAACATAAGGCCTACTGGGCAACCAGATTCCTAAACTTAGATGCCAAATTAGCAGGAGAAAAACGATTGCTCCAGCTAAATGAGCTAGAGGAATTCAGATTCACAGCTTTTGAAAATGCCAAGCTTTATAAAGAATAATAAAAAAAGTGGCATGACAGAAAGCTGTCATCTAGAATCTTTGAACCAGGACAGAAGGTTCTGTTGTTTAACCCTAGACTCAGGCTATTCCCCGGGAAACTGAAATCCCGGTGGAGGGGACCATACGTGATTACAAGTGTATCACCATATGGTTATGTGGAGCTTCAAGATATTGATTCTGATAAGAAGTTCATTGTCAATGGACAGAGAATCAAGCATTATCTTGAGGGCAACATTGAGCAAGAATGCTCAAGGCTGAAGCTAGATTAAAAGCTCAGCAAGGTCCAGCTAAAGACAATAAAGAAGCGCTTGCTGGGAGGCAACCCAGCCATGGGGCAACAATCCAGAGCTCTCCTTCTACCCATCTCTTCTTTTTCTTTTGCTTGAGGACAAGCAAAGCTCTAAGTTTGGTGTGCTTATCCGTGATCACTAAGATCATGGCCCCTAAAAACATAATTGACTTTCTGACTAAGATTTACAAGATAACCATAGATTGCTTCAAACCAACAATCTCTGTGGGATTCGACCCTTACTCACATAAGGTATTACTTGGACGACCCAGTGCACTTGCTGGTTAGTGGTACGCGTTGTGAAAAGTGTGATTCACAATTCGTGCACCAGTTAACAAAGGTAGTTGAAAAAGGGTAGGCTTAATTTGGATAAGTGAGTTTAAACAAATAATGGCCTCAATCATATGCAAGCATACAAATGTAATAAATATTGGACATATAAGATAAAACAAAATATAGATTACAATCATAGAGAAGTAAACACACAAGAATAAAATAATTATGGTTAAATAATGTAACCATGCATAAAGGCTCAAATCTTTACATGTTGTGTGTTCTTTAGCTCAAACATCATGTTTCAAATACAACTTCAAGCAAATTTATCATAAAAATGTGAAAAATTAGTGAAATTTTGTTCCAAAGATAGAGTCTTAGAAGAAACTTATTGTCTTTTCAATCAAGTAGAGCATGCATGCAACTAACCTTGCTGTTGCTGTGATCTTGTTCATATGTTGTATTTCTTGTATATTGCTGCTCTTTACACTGAATTTTCATGCTTATATTCATTATATGTAACTGCAGCTTGATTTTTTAATTCATATGAACTGTTTGATTGCTGTTTATTTTCCGGAAAAATCCAATTTTAGCCGGAATGCTGCCCAAATTTTTATAAATCTTTTTGACTTTCATACATGTTTTGATTTTGGAATCTTGAACTCTGTTTTTCTCTGCTTTAACCAAACCATTCATGAATGCCAGGGCATGCATTCTTATCCTCTTTGATTTCCTGGTTCCTAAACTGCAATTTTGATGTTTGATTCCTATTTTTGCTTTCTTTATCTCTATTTGAATCATCATCAAACTGTTTTACTTGTTTGAATATGAGTTACCTATAGCTTCTACCTGTGATTACTTGTTACTTGGACTATTTTCATTATACCTCTTACTTTAACCCATTTTTCACTAACTCCCTAATTTTAACTCTAACCAACCTAACCTTTTCAAAACTTCTTTTTGTTTTTTTGCTTTTCTTTTACTTTCTTTTAACATTCTAACCAAGGAATGATGTTATTTTTTCTATTTAACTTGCATTCAATTACATTTTGGATTGTGATTTCTTCTTTTCAGACTTTTCACTCCTATACAATCCTAAATGCACATTTTACTTAACTCATATTCATTATCCTATTGCTCCTTTGCCACTTTGTGTTTTCTTTGATTATTTGCCTATTTTCTTTCCTATTTTTATTATATCCTGGTTTTCTATTTTTCAGGATGTCAGATTCCTAGAGAAAGGGAAAAGGCAAGGCCACTACTGGCAAAAGAAAAAGAGGAGAAGCCTCCGTGTCTATCATCGACCTCATGCATGATGCCTCCTTGCGGGAGAAAGCCTTTACCCCGCAGGAGAAGGCCGACCAGCTACTCCCCGCCAATGACTCAGTAAAGTTTGCAAACCGATACTGTGAGCTGAAGTATCCGGTGTTTGCAAACTCCAGGAACCTATACCTGGAGCGGACTTTAAAGATCTTAGAAGAACTCCATCAATACACCTCTGATCAGATCAAACAAAGAGGCTGGTTCTTTCTGGAGAGACCTCTGACTGAGGTTAATGCATCTTGGGTTAGGAAATTCTACTGCAACTACTTCAAAACTTCCCTAGATGCAGTGAACCTCAGAGAGAAGCAGATTCTGGTTACTGAGGAGGCAATAGAAGAGGTTCTCAAACTTTTGCCTAAGACTGATCAGACAGATGGCTATCAGAAAGCTGAGGAGGATATGCGCTTTATGCGTTTTGACTGGGATGCAGTCAAGGCGAGGATCACCCTTAACCCGTCAGTTCCTTGGATCATGGGTCAGAACACCACCATACCCAAGGGGATCAACCGGATTTACCTGAACGATGAGGCTCGGCTATGGCATCAGATATTCAGCAACTACATTATGCCGAGTACTCACGAGACTGAGATACCAGTCGCTATGATCACCCTCCTTTGGTGTGTGATGGAGGGCAAAGACCTGTACCTGCCGCGCTTTATTCAGCACTATATGGCCAGGGTCCACGTCCGAGGCACTCTTCCCTTTCCCTATCTGGTTACACAGCTGGGCCGTCGAGCTGACGTGCCATGGGAGGATGCTGATGAGAGGCCACCTGCTGCAGAATGCAAGAAGATTATCCCGCACAGCAGGAACTTCCTGGCCTTGGGCTACAGACCTCCATTCCTGATTGCCACTGCCGATGATACAGCTACACCACCTGCCGGTCCCTCTTCCTCCACTGCTGCACCACCTACCCCTGCCACCACCACTGCACTTCCACCTGCCACAGAGCCTGTCTATCATCTGGTGCACTGCTTGTTTCGACAACTTGACCAGATGGAGCGTCGCAACAAGCGACGCTATGAGCACCTGAAGCTGATGATACGATCTGGCGACATCCCCTCCGAGCCTGACACACCATCCGAGGCATCTGAGGAGGAGGCGGATGCGCCCGAGGCAGAGACCCATCCCAGAGAGAGGCAGAGCAGGCAGACACCGAGCAGGCTGCACCACAGGCAGAGGTCCCACATCAGATCCAGGCTGTAAATCCTGAGATCCCCATTCAGACAGCCCCTCCTCTATAGCAGCCAGACCCCCAGCCAGCCACCACAGAGACACCAGCTACCATCCCTTCCAGTGATGACACCCCTTCACACCCTGCTTGAGTGAGCATTAGGGACGATGCTTCATTTTAAGTATGGGGAGGTCGCCATCTCTGGCGTATTATCTTGGTGAACCACTACAGACTCTTTTTCTTTTATTTTGGATATTTTTCTGTATTTTTCTCTCTATTTTTATTTTTATTTTTTGAGTATTTATACATTGCTACTTTTATGTATTTTTACTCTATTCCTGCATTTTGCATTTTTAGTTCATATTTTAGCCACTTAGTTCTAATTCTAACTTATTAGTTATAGAAATTGTGGATTGATTAGTATAGTTTACCCTTTTTAGCATAAGATAACTCAGAATAGATTAAAAAGAAAAAGAAGTAAACTAGAGACTTTAACAGAATCAAAACAACCCACACCTTGTATATATAGCATTACATGTTAGTTAACAACACTTCATCAAGGAGAAACACTAGAACTTTAAAGCCATTCAATATAAGTTTTACATTGAGAATAATGAGAATTTTTAACTAAACCTGCATGACATACATAAGTGATAAATGATTTTTTGAGCTAGAGAACACATAGCCTATGAGTTTTGAGCTTAATTGTATGGTTACATTCAAACCATAATTTTTATTCCTGTGTATTCCGCCCTTCTTTTATATTCTGGTATTCTTTACTTTGTTTTAATCTATATGTCTGATTATAGAATGTAGATACATACCAAGAGAGTGATTGAGTCCATTATTTGATTTTAGCTTAATTATCCCAAAATAGCCTACCTTTTCATCACCCTTGTTAGCCCCCTTGAGCCTTTAATCCCCTTTTATTCTATTAGCCACATTACTAGCCTTAAGTAGAAAAACAAAATAAAATCCCAAGTTGAATCCTTGGTTAGCTTAAGATAGAAAATTATGAATAGTTTAAAATGTGGGAAACCTATTGGGAACATGGATGATAAAAACAAAAGGTAGAAGAGTTGAAAAGAATAAAATAACTCAAACTAAGAAATTTTTGGGAAGCATGCTCATGAGAAATCAAAGTGATTAAATTACCATGTGCATTAAAAAAAAACATAAAAATTTCAGTATTTAATAAAGGGGATACAAAAGAATTTCCCAAATGCAAAAATAAAAACAATGCACATAGAATAAGAACAAAAGTTGAAACATGAGCATGTAACATCCAAAAGTGGGAAAAATATGGGAAAATAGGTAAAGAAGTTTTGTTTTACTAAGTATGTATGTTAGGTGAGATCTTAGTCTAATTAA
>NC_029788.2:99393632-99435690 GCF_000816755.2 Arachis ipaensis
GTAACTAGAGAGTAAACACAAATCCAATGAGGGTTCAATAGCTCATTAACATTTATCTCTGTTTGAATTATCTAATTGTCTTGCAAGTTCATAAAATGCTTTTTCTCCCATCTCAATTGTAAAAGTGCTTTATGATTATCTAAGGCTTGGCTATATATATACATATATGACTCCTTGAGAATGTGAATTAATTCAACTACATGCAAGCTTTATATACAAGTGAGGCTTTATATTCTGAATAAAAAAAATTAGAATTGCATGATGCATCATTCATCTAGGTAGTTGCATTTAGATTAGATTGCATTGCATAACATTCCACCACTTTAATCTTACCTTACTCTTTACCTTGGATTTAGCATGAAGACATGCTATTGTTTAAGTGTGGGGAGATTGAAAAACCCATATTTTATGATATATTTTGTGCTTAATTTGAGTGATTTATTAAATCCCTCACCCACTTATTCATATTAATTGCGTGGTTTTACTTTCCCTTCCTTATTATGTGATGTATGTGAAAAGCATGTTGTCTATTCTTTAAAATTAATTATTTTAATTACCTTTATTTCCATTCGATGCCGTGATTAGTGTGTTGAGTAGTTTCAGATCTTCTAAGGCAGGAATGACTTAAAGGATGGAAAAAGGAAACATACAAAAATGGAAGGAAAGCACAAAATGGAGTTTCTGAAGAAACTGGCATCCACGCGATCGCATGGGCGACGCGGACGCATGCCAGGCGCAAATCAACAGTGACGTGATCGCGTGACTAACGCGACCGCGCGCCTTAAGCAAAACACATATGACGCGGTCGCATGAATGACGCGACCGCGTGACAAGGAAAGCTCCGAATGACGCGACCGCGTGACCCACGCGGACGCGTGACAGAGGCCACGCACCAGAAATTGCAGAAAACGCTTCCAGCGATTTCTGAAGCCCTTTTTGGCCCAATCCAAGTCCAGAAGGCATAGACCAGAGGTTATAAAGTGTGAGAACGCATCCATTCAGAGAGAGCTCGCCAATTTAGTTATTTCCCATGTTTTAGATCTAGTTTTGAGAGAGGTTCTCTCCTCTCTCTCTCGTAGGATTTAGGACTTCTCTTAGTTTTACGAGTAGCTCTCAATCCCAGGTTCTTTATTTTTATTTATTCTTTCAATTTAGTTTATGAACTCTTCATGTTAGATTATAATTTCCCTTATTAATGTTATTTGAGGTATTTCAATTCATGATTGCTTGCTTTAATTTATGTTATTGTTGCTTTACATCTGAAGGCATTTTTATTCCAGCAAATTTACTTTTTCCTCTTTTGGTCTTGGTTAAGAAAGCAGTAACTCAGGAGTTATCTTATCTCAACATAATTGATAATTGTTATCTTTGCTAATTGAACTGAGCTTCAATAATCCCAACCTTTTCTTAGGAAATAAATAGGACTCGAAGATCAAACCAATTTGTCCCTTGACTTTCCTTTACTTTAGTAAAGGTTGACTAAGTGGAATTAAGATTCAACTTTCATTGTTATTGATAAGAATAACTAAGTCTGGACTTCCAATTTCTCATACCTTGCCAAAATTTTGCTTTGCAGTTATTTATTTATTTTAATTGCCATTTAATTTACCCGCCATTAAGTTACTTGTTCCTCATTCTTGAAACCCCAATTTACAATCTCCATAACCAATAATAAGAACATACTTCCCTGCAGTTCCTTGAGAAGACGACCCGAGGTTTAAATACTCGGTTATCAATTTTAAGGGGTTTGTTACTTGTGACAACCAAAACGTTTGTACGAAGGGATTTCTGTCGGTTTAGAGACTATATCTACAACGCGAATGTTTTTATGAAATTCTTTACTGGCAAAAATCCTAACGTCGGTATTATCTTTAATTTTGTTAGATTTTCTTTTATTTTCTTTTCTTCTCTCTATTTTCGATAAAATCAAAAATATTTTTTAAAATTTTTATTTTCTTTATTTAATCTTTGTTCTTGGTTTGAGTCTTGTTGTTTGTGTTCTTGGTAATTTTTCGATTTCTTTGAGTCTTTCTTTCAAAAAATTTTCAAAAATAGTTTCTTTGTTTAAATCTTGTGTCAATCTTTAAGTTTTGTATCTTCTTGTGTATTAATTTTTTGAAAACTTTATGTTTGGTTTTCAAAAATTTTAAGTTTGGTATCTTTTGCATATTCTTGTGTTCTTTGAATTTTTTTGACTTTTGTTCTTGGTGTTCTTCTTGATCTTCAAAGTATTATTGTGTTTTCTTTTTGTTTTGATCTTAAAATTTTTAAGTTTGGTGTCTCTTTGTGTTTTTCTTCTTGATTTTCGCATAGTAGGTGCTTTAGATCTAAAAATTTTAAGTTTAGTGTCTTTTGTGTGTTTTTCTCTTTCCTCATTAAATTCAAAAATAAAAAATATCTTTTCTATCTTTAATTTAATTAAATTTTTGAAAATTCTAAATAAAAATTCAGATTCTAATTTCAAAATTTTTATCTTATCTTATCTTAGTTTTAAATTTCAAAATCATATCTTTTTCAAAAATCATATCTTTTTCAAAAAAAAATCTTATCTTATTTCAATTTCAAATTTTAAAATTGAACCTTTTCAAAAATCAAACCCTTTTTTTCATATCTTTTTCTTATCTTGTTGACTTTTTCAAAATTCAAAATTTAAAACTTCAAAATTTAAAATTTAAAATTTAAAATTCAATTTCAAAATTCAAAATTTAAAATTTAATTTTCAAATTTCAAATTTTAAATTTTAAATTCAAATCTTTTCTAATCTTCTATCTTATCTTATTTTCAAATCTTTCTTAATTAATTACTTATCTTCTCGCTCTTCTTTTTCAAAACTTCCTAACTAATTCTTCTCTCCTCTAATTTTCGAAGTCTCCTCTTCTACCCCTTCTTTCTTCTTTTTTGAAATTCATTAATTAATTCTTTTTAATTAATTTATTTTAATTTCAGATTAAATAAATAAATAAAACAAAAAACAAAAATATTTTAATTACAATCTTTTATTCTTCTTCTTCTTCTACCTTTCTTCATCATGAACCCAAATGGAAATGAGGAGTTCAGAAGAACTCTGGGGTCCTATACAAATCTCACTGCTGACTTTTATGGAAGAAGTATTAGCATACCTCACATCAGAGCAAGTAGCTTTGAATTAAACCCTTAACTCATTACTATAGTGCAGCAAAACTGTCAGTATTCTGGACTTCCACAGGAAGAACCTACAGAGTTTCTGGAAGATTACTTAAAGATTGCTGACACAATACACAGTGAGGGAGTAGACCAGGATGTCTACAGACTATTACTCTTTCCTTTTGCTGTAAAGGGCCAAGCAAAGAGGTGGTTGGACAACCAACCCAGAGATAGCTTGAAAACTTAGAACCAGTTAGTAGCCAAGTTTTTAAATCAATACTTTTCCCCAAGGAAGATGACCCAGTTGAGACTGGACATCCAAGGCTTCAAACAAGGAGATGGTGAATCTCTTTATGATGCCCAGGAGAGGTATAGAAGGATGCTAAGAAAATATCCCACTGAAATATTTTCAGGATGGGTATAATTAGACATCTTCTATTATGAACTTTCAGACATGGCCAAAATGTCTTTGGACCATTCTGCTGGTGGTTCCATACATATGAGAGGACCATTGAAGAGGCTCGCGAGCTTATTGAGATAGTTGCTACTAAGCAGCATCTGTACTCAGCTGCTGAGACTTCTATGAAAGGAGAGGTTAAGGAAGTATCTACTGAACCTAATCCTCCAGAACAAGATGGCTCATTGACTCAACAACTGCACGCCCTTGCCTAGCAACTACTGGAAATACAAGAGGAGTTGTAAGAAACTCAGGCTTCTAACAGGAATGTAGAAGCCCAACTGAGTCAAACAAGGCAGTAGTTATCTAAGAAGATAACAGAGGAATGCCAGACTATTCAACTGAGGAGTGGGAAATCTTTAAACACCCAACCTCAGTACAACAAGAAAGAAAAGCCTACAGAGGAACACCAGGCTGAGACCCAAGACGTCTTTGAAGGCATTGAAAGCCCAAAGAGGAAGGTCATTGGTGTTTAATGCCAAGAAGGGATATCCATCCCTGGCATTGAATGCCTAATTGAGGACACCAACAAGGGAATTGAACGCCCAACAGGGGGCAGTGTCCCTGGCGTTGAACGCCAGGAAGGGGGTAGCAATATGGGCATTGATCGCCCAAGCAAAGGAGGCCAGTCACATACTGATAACAACCCTCCTAAGCAAGCTAATAACCCCCCTTCCAACACACATGGCACTCGACCTTCATTAACCAATATTGATGAATATAAGGCTAAGATGCCATTTCCTAAAAATCTCTGTCAAGAGAAAAAAGATAAACAGTTTGTCCGCTTTGCGGATTATCTCAGAACATTAGAGATCAAGATCCCTTTTGCAGAGGCTCTTGAACAGATACCTTCTTATGCCAAGTTCATGAAGGACATTTTGAGTCATAAGAAGAATTGGAGAGAGACAGAAACAATCCTCCTCATTGAAGAGTGTATTGTAATCGTTCAGAAAGCTTACCAGAGAAGCTTAAGAATCATGGAAGCTTTATGATACCATGCACTCTAGGCAATGCTTACACAAGGACAGCCCTATGTGACCTTGGAACAGGCATCAACCTAATACCTGCTTTATTAATAAAGAAGCTTTGCTTAACTGATGAAGTCAAACCAACCTACATATGCCTTCAATTTGCTGATGGTTCTATTAAGATACCATCAGGTGTGATTGAAGACATGATTGTTAGGGTTGGACCCTTCTCTTTTCCCACTGACTTTGTGGTGTTGGACATGGAAGGGAACAAGAGTGCATCCCTTATCCTAGAGAGACCCTTCCTAGTTACAGGACAGACCCTCATTGACGTTAAAAAAGGGGAAGTAACCTTAAGAGTCAATGAGAAAAAGTTCGTACTGAATGCTGTCAAGGCTATGCAGCACCCATACACCCTTGAGGAATGCATGAGCATTGACCTCATTGATTTCCTGGTGGAAGAAGTAAATATGGTCGAAAGTCTCAAGGAAGGGCTGAATGGCATCCTTACAGATGCCCAGCCTGATTTAGAGGAACCTCTGGAAACCCCTGAGGAAAAGGAGAAACCTCCTAAGCTTGAGCTCAAGCCATTACCATCCTCCCTGAAATATGCATTTCTGGGAGATGGAGATACTTACCCTGTGATCATAAGCTCTGTCTTACAACCGCAGGAAGAAGAAGCACTAATTAAAGTGCTCAAAACACATAGGACCGCCCTTGGGTGGACTATAAGTGACCTTAAGGGCATTAGCCTGACCCGATGCATGCATAAAATCCTGCTGGAGGATGATGCAAAACCAGTGGTGCAACCACAAAGGCGACTAAATCTGGCCATAAAAGAAGTAGTGCAGAAGGAAGTCACTAAACTCTTGGAGGCTGAGATTATTTATCCCATTTTTGATAGCCCTTGGGTGAGCCCTGTCCAAGTTCTTCCCAAGAAGGGAGGCATGACAGTGGTTCATAATGAAAAGAATGAACTGATTCCTACAAGGATAGTTACAGGGTGGCGTATGTGCATTGACTATAGAAGACTCAATCACGCCACAAGGAAGGATCACTTTCCTTTACCATTCATTGACCAAATGCTAGAAAGACTAGCAGGGAAAGCTTTCTATTATTTTCTGGATGGATATTTTGGGTACAATCAAATAGCAGTAGATCCACAGGATCAAGAGAAGACAACATTCATATGCCCATCTGGTATGTTCGCCTACAGGCGAATACCATTTGGCCTGTGCAATGCACCTGCCACCTTTCAGAGATGTATGCTATCCATCTTCTCTGATATGGTAGAAAAGTTCCTTGAAGTGTTCATGGACAACTTCTCTATTTTTGGAGACTCATTTGACTCCTGCCTTGATCATTTGGCCCTTGTTCTGAAAAGATGCCAAGAGACAAACCTAGTTCTAAACTGGGAAAAATGCCACTTCATGGTGACTGAAGGCATTATTCTTGGGCATCAGATTTCAAGCAAGGGAATAGAAGTAGATCAAGCCAAGGTGGAAGTGATTGAAAAATTGCCACCATCTACTAATGTCAAGGCGATCAGAAATTTCCTAGGACATGCAGGATTCTATAGGAGGTTCATAAAAGATTTTTTAAAAATTGCAAAACCCCTGTGTCATCTCTTGGCCACTGACGTCCCATTTGTCTTTGACCAAGATTGTCTGTATGCCTTTGAAACCCTGAAAGCCAAGTTTGTCACTGCTCCTATCATCTCTGCACCCAATTGGGACTTGCCATTCGAACTAATATATGATGCCAGTGATCATGCCATAGACATGACAAGCTTTTGCATGTCATTTACTATACTATTCGTGTACTAAATAATGCACAGAAAAACTACACTACTACAGAAAAGAGCTACTTGCAGTGGTTTATACCATTGACAAGTTCAGATCCTACCTAGTAGGATCTACGGTCATTATCTATACTGACCATGCCACTCTAAAGTATTTTCTCACTAAGCAGGATTCTAAACCCAGGCTTATAAGATGGGTATTACTCTTGCAAGAGGTTGATATAAAAATTAGAGACAGAAAAGGGACAGAAAATTAAGTGGCTGACCACTTGTCCCGGATTGAACCAGTAGCAGGGACTTCTCCTCCCTCCACTGACATATCAGAATCCTTTCCAGATGAGCAACTATATGCCATTCAGACAGTACCTTGGTTTGCAAACATTGCAAACTACAAAGCCATAAGGTTCATTCCCAAGGAGTTTAACAGGCAGCAATCCCGGAAACTCATGCATGATGCAAAGTACTACTTGTGGGATGAGCCATATCTCTTTAAGAGATGCTCGGATGGAATAATCCGACGATGTTTGTCTGAGGAAGAGGCACAGAGAATCCTATGGCATTGGCATGGCTCGGATTATGGAGGACATTTTGGAGGTGAGCGGATAGCCACTAAGGTTCTCTAAAGTGGCTTCTATTGGCCCACTCTCTTTAAGGATTCTAGAGAGTTTGTCTGTAACTCTAATAGTTGCCAAAAGACTGGCAACCTCCCTCATGGTCACAGCATGCTGATGGGTGGAAAAATGCCGGTTAAGAATTTCTGATAAAGATAGCGTTGCAAGTACAGTCTTAACCGACGAAAATTCCACTATCAATTTAAAAGTGTGTCACAATTAAAAATAAATAACCGGAAGTAGAATCCCAGGTCATTTTCCCAAAAGTTGACACAATGATGTAAATTATTGGTTAGGATTTTTCTGAATATTTTTAAGTTTGATATCATAAAAATAAATAAATAGAAATTAAAGCAATGAGCAGATAACAAGAGGTGTTATGTATTTGAAATAAAAGGCCTTGGTTAGAGGAGATTAATTGGAGTTTCTATCCTTGTTGTCTTTCCCAAGTATGATAGTAAATGTTCATTGCTTCCACTTAGTTATCCTCTAACAATTGAAGGAAAGTCAAGTGGTTGTCACTAACTCTGATTCACAAGTCCTAGTCACTTCCTAGGGAACGACTAGAATTGGTGAAAATTGAGTTAGCCAGCAATTCCCACTTACAGATCAACACTTGGGTATCACAACTCAAGGGATCCCAATTAATCAACCCCTAAGCCAAGTTGAGAGCTTTAAGTCATTAACATGAATGCCATTTTCATGAACATATAATAGGAATAAATAAAAGACATGATAATTATAATAAATTCATAAAATCAAAATTTGGCACTGACAATTAATTAAAAAGGATCACACAAGCAATAAAAATAAACATAGAAAGAATTCAATGCATTGATTAAATTCAAGAGTGACAAGATCCAAACATAAGTTCACAATAATCAAATAGAACAGAGTAATAGAGCAATTAGAATAGAAAACTAGAAGGAAATTGACTTCATATGAAGGTAGTGGCACCTCTCTCAAGATCTAATTCGAAGATGAACTAAGAATGCTAAGAACCCTAGGAAAAGTAGTAGTTTTTCTCTCTAGAATTCAAAAACTAAAGTGAAAGTGAAAGTGTGTTCAATCTCAGCTCTACCCCTGCCTCTAGTCTGTGTTTTTGGGCTTGAAATTAGGTCCAAATCAGCCCAGAAATTTCCCCCAGTGAGTTCTGTTAAATGCAGCATGTGACGCTCTGTCACGCGTACGCGTCGGCCACGCGTATGCGTCGCTGAACCTTGCACCTGGCTACGTGTACGCGTTGCTGAACGACGCTCCTGGTCACACACACGCGTCAGCCATGCGTGCGCCTCGCTCCTCGCTTCCCGGCTCTTTAGTTTCTTGTGTTCCTTCCACTTTAACATGCTTCATCTTCATCCTTTGAGCCATTTGTAACACCCGGTTAATTAATGACTAATTAACCCATACATTAAAATATATTCTATAAAATGAGAAATGAGGTTTTTATGGTTTAATGTGATAGAGAAATTTAAAATGAGAATTTTGACACTAATTTTAAAGAAATTGACCCAAGATTGGGCCGAACGGGCCAAACCGAGCCAACCGGACCCCTATTGGGCCCAAAAGCCCAGCCAAGCCCTTATTCATTAAAGAGCTTAGTGCACTCTCTCCCCTCTCAACACACACACACGCTGAATAGAAAGGGAGAAGGGGGAAAACATGAAACCCTTGCTTCAAATCACTCCAATCTTCCATTGATCATAACTTATGATCCGGAGCTCCGATTGACGCACTATTCACGGTCACGCGACCGCGGCGTCGAGTCTACAAAACCGACACAATTATTCTTGAGGTAAGCCATGGATTTTTCTTCGAATTTACAGCCCTTGATTTCGAATTTCTTGGGTAAAAATGTTGAAATTGTGAGCTCCTTTGTGTTATAGGATCTAATTAACTTGAAGGGAAGGCTTGTTCTTGCCTCTTTGGTCCTTGGGTAAGGTAAGAGATCTCAAACCCTAGTGAAAATTCTAAATTAAAGTATTTGGGTATTGAGTTATTGTGTTTGGGTGTGATATTATGGCTTAGGCATTATGTATATGTGTATTGGAGATTGATTGGTGGTTTTGGAAAGCTTTGGAGTGGAGCACTAAGCTTGGAAAGGAGCTTTTGTACTTGAAAATCTGATTTTGGGAGCTTTGAGACATTGGAAGTTGAGGAAAAAGTAAAATTTGAAGTGTTTCGGGTGGAACGGGAATCGGCCAAGGTATGGTTTCAGTTTCCTGTATCTAAAATGTAATTTGGTTGTGAAAACGTAGGTTAGTGGCCCTAGGATAAGATTTTGAAATATTGATGTAGTTGATGGATGATATAAGTTGTGTTGTTTTGTATAAAGTTAGTGGATTGTGAAATGTTGATGTGGTTATTGGATGATGTGGATTAAGTTGAAATTATGTGAATGATGATTGTTTGGTTGTGAGTGTTACTAATTATTGATGAGCATGTAAGAATATGAGTAATGTGGAATTGATATGCTTATAGTGTTGGTAAGATTGAGGCTCTTGTTGTTGAGCATGAATTGGTATGTGATAATGATGTGTATGTTCATGGTGATTGATGAATTGAATGAATGCTTGGAAAGTTGAACTATAGAATGTTGATTATAAATTGAAATTATTGATTTGAGATTTAGTTAAATATGGAAAAATTAGTGGGTTGATGATTGGATGAGAGGTTAGAGATGTTTGATGTTGGAATGGTTGGTTTTTAATGAATTTGGAAGTGTATGTAAATCATGTTGCTTGTATGCGAAGTTTGTATTCATAGGTTTTGATGAATGACAAACCGACAAACGACATGAAAGACAAACCAACAAATAACTTGAATGAACAAGCATGTTGAAAGATCAACCAACATTCAACGTTGAGGAATGAAGAGTTGAAAGCAACACAACAAAGAGCTTAACCAATTCAAACGAAATGACGTTTGGGAATTGGTGCCTAAACCAAGTAATCAAACAATTGTCGGAACAAAATGGGTTTTTAGAAATAAACTCGATGAAAATGGTACAATTGTTAGAAACAAAGCTAGATTAGTAGCTAAAGGTTATAATCAAGAGGAAGGTATTGATTATGACGAAACTTATGCTCCCGTAGCTAGATTAGAAGCTATTAGGATGTTACTTGCTTTTGCATCCTCTTATAACTTCAAACTTTATCAAATGGATGTTAAGAGTGCCTTTCTTAATGGTTTCATTCAAGAAGAAGTATATGTTGAACAACCTCCCGGTTTTGAGGATTATGAAAATCCTAATCATGTTTTTAAACTCAAAGTAGGCCAGATATCATGTTTAGTGTATGCATGTGTGCGAGATACCAAACTAATCCTAAGGAATCTCACTTCAGTGCGGTGAAAAGGATTATGAAGTATCTCCTAGGAACTTTAAATGTTGGATTGTGGTATCCGAAAGGATCCACTTGTGATTTGATTGGTTATTCCGATTCCGATTTTGCCGGTTGCAAATTGGATAGGAAAAGCACTAGTGGCACTTGTCACTTGCTAGGAAACTCTCTTGTTTCATGGCATAGTAAGAAACAAGTAAGTGTAGCCTTATCTACCGCCGAAGCCGAGTATGTAGCCGCCGGTAGTTGTTGCGCCCAAATTTTATGGATGAAACAACAACTTGTGGACTATGGACTCATGCTTGATCACATTCCTATCAAATGTGATAATACTAGTGCAATAAATTTAACCAAGAATCCGGTTCAACATTCAAGAACCAAGCATATTGAGATTAGACATCACTTCATAAGAGACCATGTTGAAAAGGGTGATGTGGTTATTGAATTTGTCGAAACTAGTAAACAACTAGCGGACATCTTCACTAAACCTTTATGTAAAGAAAGTTTTTTTAACATCCGAAATGAACTTGGTATCTTGGATTCTAATCTAATATGATTTGTTTGAATTCATTGTATTTATATTGCTATTTTTGTATCTCTTACTAACTTAAGCATTGGAGATATCCTATTAGCCATTGTTTTGTAGGTTTATGAGTTGATGAATGAGTAATTAATCTTGAGGTAGATTAAAGAATTTGAAGATTATAAACAATGGAGGATCAACAAATTGAAGATTTTTTTTTAACATCAAGTCATTTTTTATTGCTTTATGTTTATTATATGAATTGTTAAACTAACTCCTAGTAAGCTAAGGATTTCTTTTATGGTTTAAATACTTTGATATTTTCTTCATAATTTTGTTTAATGATTAATGCTTGTATGCTTATTTGGTGAATAACTCAAAATAGGCTTGGTACCCCTATTTTAAGTTAATGTGCATGCTTTAATATATTTCACTTATTTAGGGGGAATTATGCATGCTCGTTTTATATATAAAAAGAGGAAATCAAATTCTTTTTGAAAGGGGGAAATATCTATTTTCATTGTTTTATGCATGCTTCTATGACACATTTCAAAATCCTTTCTTTTTGATAATGTCAAAAGGGGGAAGAGAAGTTTGAGGATATTTGAAATTTTAAACTTTTGAAAAAGAAGAAGTTTAAGGATTTGAAAAGAAGAAATAAGTTTGCGAAACAATTTTTTTTCAAAAAGACTTCCGCTAAGCAAAAACTTTGATATCTAAATTGTTTTCTTTGATAAACGCCCATTATGGGAACAAATGCACATATTTAGGGGGAACTCCTGCAAAATTTTTTTTAAGTCCTCTCCAAAGCTTTTTATAAAACAAAGTGCATTATTGTTGCTTTCAAAAATCATTTATAAATGCATATCCTCAAAATTGGTTTGTCATTATCAAAAAGGGAGAAATTGTAAATCATGTTGCTTGTATGCGAAGTTTGTATTCATAGGTTTTGATGAATGACAAACCGACAAACGACATGAAAGACAAAACCAACAAACAACTTGAATGAACAAGCATATTGAAAGATCAACCAACATTCAACGTTGAGGAATGAAGAGTTGAAAGTGTAGGTTTTGGAAATTGGAAGTTTATAAACTTTGGTAAAATTGAAATTTTGACGAACTTAAACGGATCATATCTCAAGCTATTGTTTTTGGAATTAGATGCTCTTTATATCAAAAGAAAGATAATTTCACAAGCTTTAAAATGGTTTAAACTTGGTGGAAATCTGAGTTCTGTGGAAGGAGATATGATCATTGGAAGTTTGGGCCTGAAATATGAATTCTGCAAATTCTGTAGAATTTGTGATTTCCGGCTTGTGTGCGCACGCACACCCCGTAGATTTTTGAAGCTGTGCGCACGCACAGCCTTGTGCGCATGCACACGCAGGGATAGGGCTACTGCTGGGAGTGCTAGCACGCTCTGTGCGCGCACATGACCAAGGAAGTCTTGCAAGCTATGCGTACGCACAGCCTTGTGCGCACGCACACGTTGGGAATGTCATTCTGTTGATGGCGCTAGCACACCTTATGCGTGCACTCAACAATGGAAATTTCACTTTCTGTGCGTACGCACAAGCCTGTGTGCACGCACACTTTCTGAAAATACTTCTGGGTGTGCGCACACACACCCCTGTGCGTACGTACACGACCCTGTTCATTTCTAAAGCTTTTGTTTTCAAGTTTGTCACATTCCCAACAAGCTTGTAGCCTTCCGAGATTTTGTTTCACGCTTATAAACCCCCAATTTCATCCTTTAAATCTTAAATCAAAGTAAAATTCCTAGTGATTGAGAGGAAGCTAGGGAAGGGGGGTAACTTGTGGATGAAGAAAGGAGATATTATGATGAGTTATGATTAATAATGATGATATGAGTTGTGGAGGAGGGTGGTGGAGTGCGGTGTAGGATATGAGCCGAGTGGCTAAGTATGATATGAGTCGAATGGCTGTATGTAATGATGGTTTATGGCTGATAATGAATTATGATTCAAAGCCGGATGGCTGAGATAAATGTTAATGTATGGATGAGAATGAATGCTTATATGCTGAATTGAATTATTGATATTGTGATTGTTGCACTCCACCTATCTGAGATACGAGTTTCCCTGGATGAAATCAGTGGCTAGCCACCACGTGCTCCAGGTGAAGACTTGATACTCTGTTGACCCTATGTCATAAGTGTGGCTGGACACGGTGAAAGTTCCGGATGACACGCCCTCGTGAATATACACTAGTGAGGTGTTGGATATAAATTATGTTTATATTGTGAATAACTCAAGTTGGGGATGCACGACAGAGGGACAGTCCAATGGTTAGCTACCAGAATTTGTCGAGTTGGCTTTATAACTGACAGATGAGACTCATCAGCTACTAGGACAGGCATGCATCATATGCATTATATGTGATTTGTTTGGAATGTCTAATTGATTGCATCATTACTTGCTAACTGCCTAATTGTCTTATCTGCTTCCTACTTGTGCATTTCTTTGTTTGATATACTTGTGTTTGCATCTCAATTACTGTTGGCGGTTGGGAGGTTTTCAGGATTGGAAAAGGGGATATTTAGTTAGATTGAAGATCCTTAAGTTAGTCGCCTATTTTTTCTCATGGTTTAGTTATATTTATATGCTTTGGTTATGAATTTTGAAGTTCTAGGATTGCCTTCGGCTTTCCCAAGACATTACATGTTAGATATTTGGGCACTGTTATCATGCTGAGAACCTCCGGTTCTCACCCATGCAGATTTTGTGGTTTTCAGATGCAGGACGTGAGGCTCCTCGCTGAGGCATGCTGGAGACTTCCATTTTGGCGAAGATCCTTAGCTCTCGGGATTTTATTTTGATCTTATATACTTGTTTAGATACTTATATTCTCTACAATATATATATATTGTATTAACCCCTCTTAGAGGTTATTTTGGAGAAACGGGTTTTGTATCTTGTGTTTTGGGCTTTATTTTGGGTAGTTTCTTTATATATGTATGTATACTTATATGCTCGGATAGGTTATCTTCACAAACTGAGTCCTGAGTCTTGATATCTTTATTTTGGCACTCTCTTGTATATCCCTTCATGTTAGCTTATCCTTTATCTGTGTCGTTCATGTTACCGATCGGAGTGTTGCGCTTTTCACTTTAACGGTTTTTATTTACCCCTTTTTCTTCAAAGGCTCCTAGTTATAAACATTTTTTACACTACTATATATACTAAATTTTATTTTTAGAGGTCTTAATACCTCGCCACCTCTGTTTTATGACTTAAGAATAAGACTCTGTGTGGTAGGTGTTACACCATTCAGGCCCTGTAAACCTGAAAACACTTCACAAACACATCACGACATCGAATGGTAATAAAGGAGAATTAAAAATTAATAATTTTAAGACTTAGGAAGCATGTTTTCAATCATAGCACAAAATTAGAAAGAAAATGAAAAACATGCAATTTACATGAATAAGTGTGAGAATAGTTGACAAAACCCACTTAATTCAGTCCAAAATATATCATAATATAGTAGTTTATCAAATCTCCCCACACTTAAACATTAGCATGTCCTCATGCAAGAGACCAAAAGAGTGAAGGGAAAAGGTGAGACTCATGCAATGCAACCTATTTATATGAATGCAACTACATGCTAAAATGCTTCTACCTACTTGGTTAAAAGTAAACAAATTCTCCAAGACTAACATAAACTGGATTCCACTAATTCAAATCACACAATAAGGTACAAGTAAACTTGCAAGAAGAAAGCTCATGAAAGCCGGGATCACAGAATCGAGCATCGAACCCTCACTGGAAGTGTATACACTTTAATCACTCTAGTGTTTGAGGGTCGAGTCTCTCGGTTCTCTACTAATCTTGCTTTCTAAGGCTTGCTCTTCTTCTACAAATCAACAGAAATTTAATGCATAAATGCACATATCAAGAGGTCTTTTCAAGGGTTGTAATGGGGTTAGGGTCAAGGTAGGAATGTATTTGGTTAAGTGGACTAAAATCTGAATCCTTGATTAACCTAAACTTCTCACCTAACCTAAGACATTCCAAGTCATTACAATGCAAAACCTACTACCCATTGATTATTTTTGTCACAAATTCATGCACCTTAATGTCTTTTGAATATAAATCATAAGCATTAATTTAATTATTTCACTTGGGGCATTTTGTCCCCTTTTTATTGCTTCCTCTTTTTTTTTCTTTTTTATATGCATAAAGGATGTAGTGCATATGATTAAAGTGTTAGATGCATGAACAAGTGCCCAACTATATTCACATTTTCACATAAGAATATAAAATACCCACTTTCCTAAACATGTATTCCACAATTCAATTTCCCCACACTTAATTCATGTACACCTTACTAATCTAAGCTAATCAAGGATTCAAATTAGGGACATTTATTGTTTTTTGCTTAGAGTTAGTGATGTGCTAATATAAAGAATAAATGGGGTAAAATAGGCTCAACATGGGGTTACAAAGGGTAATGATAGGGTAAGGCTATATGGATATGTGAGCTATAGTGAAACAAGGCTCAATCACATAAGTGTATGCATACATCAAACCATGGAAATATAGAATCAAGCATGATATATATCACAATTTTGGAGAGAACAACACATACCAAAATAAGGTTGATAAAATACAACCAATCAAGTAGGTTCAAAATCTCACTGGTTTTGTATGTTCGAGCTCTAAAACCATGTTCCAAATTAAATATCTTCAAACAAGTTTAACAAAATTTTTTAATTCAAATCAGTGAAATGCTATAAAATAGTGTCTTGAAAAAGAATTTATCACTTCAACCAAGTAGTAGCTAAATGCAAGCAACTACTACTCATGCAAGTTATCCTATCTAACAAAAGAAAAGTAAAATATTGGTGTTGAGAGAGAGATATTACCTTTGGAAGTCAGTTACTAACCTCCCCACACTTAAAGCTTGGCACGGTCCTCCGTGCCATCAGTGATGAGCAAAGTGGGGTTGGAATCATCACCTCTACTGTCCGCCTCGTCATGGCTCTCCATGCTATCATGTGAAGTGGATTCCGGGGTATCGGGCCCTTCCGGAGGAGGGTGAGTACTAACAATGAGCTCCTTCAAGTAGTTGTATCGGTGCTTGTTGCGGCGCTCTATTTGCTCAATCCGCCGGCCTTGCCGGTCTAACCTTTCAAGGATCTCAAGTAGCAAATGATGGTTTGGTAGTGGTGGTGTGTGAGGTGTGGATGATGATGGAGCGGATGATGAAGGGGCGTTGAAGGACGGGCCTGCATTCTGGCTCACAGATGGTGCCAGAGGTTTGATATACTTCCCATTTGGAACAAATTCATCATCCATAGGAATCATGGTCCTCGTATTCCCAGCCCGATGGGAGACTCCTGCTGCAGATACCAAGTTTGTAACCAATGCGGGAAAAGGTAGGTTACCCACGATTTGCACCCGGCCTATAGACTGTCGAATGAGTCTTGGCAAGTTGAGAGGTTACTCTGTGAGAATGCACCAGACGAGAACGGTCATGTCAATAGTGAAAGTAGACTCATGAGTGCTCAGAAATATGTAGTGGGACATGATCTGTGCCCACACGCGAGCCTCCAAGGTGAGTGCTTGAACGGAGATGCTCTTGGGACGAGTCTGGTGTTGCCCATAGATCCAATGCTATCAGGTTGGGTGATGACTCCAAGGACGCTGTTCTAGTCAAACTGGTATGTCTGGCGCTCAAGCTGGGCCTCTTGATAGGCATCTATCCCCTCCGGACTCGGTAAAAGATCAAGTACTCTCTGAATGGCACTTTCGGAGATAGGGACTTGCTTTTGGCGCACATAGACTGACTGCAGGGTAGGCGAGTGATAGTTGGTGTAGAATTCAACCACCTAAGAGAGATCGGCTTCTCGCGGCTACCTCCTTAAGAATCCCTACTGTCTCCTTTCAATGTGGGGCACCACAAAGTTAATGAAATGCGCTGGAAGACTGAGGAGGTGCTCATTATGGTAGTTTCTCTCTGCAAAGAGGGGGAACATCCGCTCACAGTAACGGTTAGTGAATCGTGCAGAGTCCCGTGCGGGAAATGCCTTCTCGACTTCATCAACTCGGACGGTCCTCTTCACCCGCTTAGTAGGTGGCTTGACCCTTGTGGATGGTTGCGCCTTAGCTGGTTCTCTTTTAGTTCCTTTCTTTTTCGGTGTCCTGTCAGAAGCCTTATCTTTTCCTCTCTTGATGGTCATCCTGAAGAAGGAAGAAAGATAACGAATGTCAAATTTAAATAGTTAAAAACCGGATGAAAGAAAGTCCAAGTGATAATGAATGCCATAGAAAAAGATAGTGTCTTAAATACATGGTAGCTACAACTTGCAAGTAAGACATCAAGTAATATCATGAAGGCATATCATAACAACTAGATGGAAGAGGGATAAAAGCATGCAAGTAACAAGCATGAGAAGAATAGCTCAAGAATCAGTATCAACAATAATAGTCACATGCAATAAAATGATGAGCACTTTTATGATGACAATTAATGAATAATAAACTCAATACACATAGATTGCAAGGGTTGTGAAAAGAGGCATTAAGGTGAAAGAATAAAATAGAAAATAAATTAAAATACCATAAGAGCTTTTTCACAAACACACTTGGTGTCCAAATTAAAAATAGGAAGTAAGATAATCAATCCAAGTATATGGGATACCCAAAATAAGATGCCAATTGTCAAAGCATACCTCATAACACAAACAAGCTAAGATATAGCAAAATAATCACCCAAATAAAATTCCAACACCAACATAACAATGCAAGATAAAAGAATGAAAAAGAAATTACAAATATCAAATCTAATATAGAATAAAAAATACATAAAATAGTCAAGTGCAAGAAATAAAAGAAGAAGGAACGAGTAGAAGAGAGGAAGAAAAAAAAACCTTGAAAAGAAGATGAAAATAGGGGGATAAATGGGAGTAAGAATGTGAGAAGATGAGTAGGAAGAGAAGAAGAAAAGGAAAGGAAATTGTGGCTGCCGGAGGTGGTGGTCTCTGGTGGTAGTCCGCCGCTGGTGGTGAGAGAAGGGAAGAAGAAAGAAGGAAGAAGTAGAAAGAAGGAAAGAAGAAGAATGTGGAAGAATTAGGATTAGCGGGAGAAAAGAATGCAACAGGCGGCGCGCTGATTTAAGTGACGCGGAGCTTATGACGTGCGCGCGTCGCCCACGCATATGCATAGGTGAGCAGAAATTCAAGTGACGCGTAAGCGTCGGTCACGCATACGCGTGACTACTCGTTGTGCCAGACACACGATTCCAACATTATACTAGCACAACTCTCTGTTCAATGTACCAAATTACGCCGATTTCTCATACCACACGTACGTGTAGCTGACGTACACGCGTGGAACCCCATAATTGCTAGTGACGCGTACGCGTGGACCACGCGTACACGTGAGGTGGTTTGTGCGCCAGGCACCCCACCCGCACAGTTCCAGCATAACTCTCTGTTCAGAATACTAGAGAGCGGACCTCCACATGACGCGTGCGCGTCATTGACGCTTACGCATCAGGTGCACTTTTTTTTCTTTCTGAATAAAAGGAAAACATGCTTAAGTAAAAATTAACAAAGACAAAGAAGGAAATAAATAGAAGCACATAAATAAAATAGAATTATCAAAAGGACGATCATACCATGGTGGGTTGCCTCCCACCTAGCACTTTTCTTTAACGTCCTTAAGTTGGACGGTCCATAGGCTCAGTCCTCTTCCCTTTCTAGATCCTTCAAGAGGAAGATCTCCAGCTCCTTGTTGTTCACACCATGATACAGCTTCAAACGGTAGCCATTGACTTTGAAGAAGGTGGGGCTTGAGGGGTGACTTAGGTGGACAACTCCATACGGTTCCACCTTCTCCACCACGTAGGGTCCATCCCACCTTGACCTCAGTTTGCCTGGGATTAACCTCAACCTCAAGTTATAGAGAAGGACTTCATCCCCAGCTCTAAACTCTCTTCTCTTGATGTTCTTGTCCTGTACCGCCTTCATCTTCTCCTTATAGAGCCTTGAGTTCTCATATGCTTCCAGTCGAAGGCACTTCAATTCTTCCAATTCCTTCACAGTCTAGTAAGCTTTGTGTTCCACCTCTACCGGAAGGTGACAAGTATTTCCGTAGACTAGGCAGAACGAACTCATGCCGATGGTGTCTTGTAAGTAGTGCGATAAGCCCATAGCGCATCTCGAAGCCTAGAGCTCCAGTCCCTTCTATGAGGTTTGAAAATCTTCTCCGGTATGTGCTTGATCTCTCTATTAGACACTTTGACTTGCCCATTGGTTTGAGGATGGTAAGCCGTCACCACTGATGAGCGGATAATTTATACGCTTTTTGGCATTGTTTTTACATAGTTTTCAGTATGATTTAGTTAGTTTTCAGTATATTTTTATTAGTTTTTAAATAAAATTCTTATTTCTGGACTTTACTATGAGTTTGTGTGTTTTTCTATGATTTCAGGTAATTTCTGGCTGAAATTGAGGGACTTGAGCAAAAATCAGATGCAGAGGTTGAAGAAGGACTGCAGATGCTGTTGGATTCTGACCTCCCTGCACTCAAAGTGAATTTTCTGGAGCTACAGAAGTCCAAATGGCACGCTCTCAATTGTGTTGGAAAGTAGACATCCAGGACTTTCCAGAAATATATAATAGTCCATACTTTTCCAGAGTTTAGATAACGCAAACTGGCGTTCAACGCCAGCTCTCTGCCCTATTCTGGAGTTAAACGCCAGAAACAGGTTGCAAAGCAGAGTTAAACGCCAGAAACAGGTTACAAACTGGTTTTTGACTCCAAGAAAGACCTCTACACGTGAAAGCTTCAATGCTCAGCCCAAGCACACACCAAGTGGGCCCGGAAGTGGATTTCTGCATTATTTACTCATTTCTGTAAACCCTAGTAACTAGTTTAGTATAAATAGGACTTTTTACTATTGTATTTACATCTTTTGATCATTTTTAGATTTCTAGACCTCCATGGGAGGCTGGCCACTCGGCCATGTCTACCCTATTATCACTTATGTATTTTTAACTATAGAGTTTCTACACACCATAGATTAAGGTGTGGAGCTCTGCTGTTCCTCATGAATTAATGCAAAGTACTATTGTTTTTCTATTCTATTCAAGCTTATTCCTATTCTAAGTTGTTCATTCGCACCCAAGAACATGATGAATGTGATGATTATGTGACGCTCATCATCATTCTCACTTTCGAACGCGTGTCTGACAAACACTTCCGTTCTACATGCAAACAAGCTAGAATGAGTATCTCTTAGGTATCCAATACAGGGGACCGAGTCCGAGATATTAGAATATTATCAATTCACCATAACCATTTGAATCCGCTTGACTGAGATTTACAAGGTGACCATAGCTTGCTTCAGGCCGACAATCTCCGTGGGATCGACCCTTACTCACGTAAGGTTTATTACTTGGATGACCCAGTGCACTTGCTGGTTAGTTGTGCGAATTTGTGATAAAGTGTGATTCACGGTTGAGAGCACCAAGCCTTTGGTGACATTGTTGATGATCGCAATTTTGTGCACCAAGTTTTTGGCGGCGTTGCCGGAGTTTGTTCGAGTTTGGACAACTGACGGTTCATCTTGTTGCTCAGATTAGGTAATTTTATTTTATTTTTAAGATTTTTATTTCTTATTTTCGAAAATAATACAAAAAAATTTCTTCTTTTTCATTTTTCCCAAAATAATTTTCGAAAAAAAAAACCAAAAAAAAATTTCTTATAAAATCATAAAACCAAAAATAATTTTGTGTTTCTTGTTAAAGTATAGTGTCAGTTTTTAAGTTTGGTATCAATTGCATGTTTATCTCTTTCTTGAATTTTTCGAAAACTCATGCATGATGTTCTTCATGATCTTCAAGTTGTTTTTGATGAATCCTCTTGTTTGATCTTCATATTTTCTTGTTGTGTGTTGCATCTTGTTTTTCATATGCATTCTTGCATTCATAGTGTCTAAAAATTAAAAATTTCTAAGTTTGGTGTCTTGCATGTTTTTCTTTTCTTAAAATTTTTCAAAAATAAGTCTTGATGTTCATCTTGATCTTCAAAGTGTTCTTGGCGTTCATCTTGGCATTCAAAGTGTTCTTGCATGCATTAGTTGTTTTGATTCATAATTTTCATGTTTTGTTTCAATTTTGTGTTTTTCTCTTTCTTCATTAAAAATTTAAAAATACAAAAAATATCTTTCTCTTATTTTGCTCATAATTTTTGAAAATTTGAATTGATTTAGTCATAAAGTTTTAAAATTCAATTGTTTCTTATTAGTCAAGTCAATTTTCAATTTAAAAATTCTATCTTTTTCAAATCTTTTTCAAAAATCAAATCTTTTTTATTTTTTTCCAATATTTTCGAAAATTTTAAATTTTGAATTTCAAAATCTTTTTCTTATCTTTATTTCATATTTTCGAAAATCTCACTAACATTTAATTTTTAGATTAAAAAATTTCAAGTTGTTACTTGCCTATTAAGAAAGGTTCAATCTTTAAATTTTAAAATCATATCTTTTTGTTTCTTGTTAGTCAAGTAATCAACTTTAATTTTCAAAATCATATATTTTTAATTTTCAATCATATCTTTTTGATTGCTAATTTCAAAATCTTTTTCAAAATCAAATCTTTTTAATTTCTTCTTCAATCATATCTTTTCAATCATATCTTTTTCAAAAATCAAATTTCAAAATCTTTTCTAACTTCTTTTCTAACTTCTTATCTTTTCAAAAATTGATTTTCAAATCTTTTTCAATTAACTACTTGACTTTTTGTTTGATTTTAAAAGTTTACTATTTCAATCATATCTTTTTCAAAACTACCTAACTAATTCTCTTTCTAATTTTTGAAAATCCGTTCCCTCTTTTTCAAAATTTATTTTTATTTAACTAATTATTTTAAACTTTAATTTAATTTAATTTCATTTTTCTTTTTGATTTTCGAATTATAACTTTGATTTTAAATTAAAAACAAAAATATTTTTATTTTATTTTATTTAATTTTCGAATTCTCTCATCTCTCATCCCCTTCTAATTATTTATTTATCTACTAACACTTCTCTTCCACCCAAGAATTTGAACCCACTCCTCTCCCTTGTGTTTGGATTCTTACATTTTTCTTTTTTTATTCTTCTCTTCTACTCACATAAAGGAACCTCTCCACTGTGGCAAAGAGGATCCCTATTATTTTCTGTTCCCTTCTTTTTCATATGAGCAGGAGCAAGGACAAGAACATTCTTGTTGAAGCTGATCCGGAACCTGAAAGGACTCTGAAGAGGAAGCTAAGAGAAGCTAAAACACAACACTCTGAAGAGAACTTTACTAAAATTTTCGAACAAGAAGGAGACATGGCCGAAAATAATAACAATGCAAGGAAGATGCTTGGTGACTTTACTGCACCAAATTCCAATTTACATGGAAGAAGCATCTCAATCCCTGCCATTGGAGCAAACAATTTTGAGCTAAAGCCTCAATTAGTTTCTCTGATGCAACAGAACTGCAAGTTTCATGGACTTCCATCAGAAGATCCTTTTCAGTTCTTAACTGAATTCTTGCAGATCTGTGACACTATTAAGACCAATGGGGTTGATTCCGAGGTCTACAGGCTTATGCTTTTCCCGTTTGCTGTAAGAGACAGAGCTAGAATATGGTTGGATTCTCAACCTAAAGATTTGATTTTCGAATTATAACTTTGATTTTAAATTAAAAACAAAAATATTTTTATTTTATTTTATTTAATTTTCGAATTCTCTCATCTCTCATCCCCTTCTAATTATTTATTTATCTACTAACACTTCTCTTCCACCCAAGAATTTGAACCCACTCCTCTCCCTTGTGTTTGGATTCTTACATTTTTCTTTTTTTATTCTTCTCTTCTACTCACATAAAGGAACCTCTCCACTGTGGCAAAGAGGATCCCTATTATTTTCTGTTCCCTTCTTTTTCATATGAGCAGGAGCAAGGACAAGAACATTCTTGTTGAAGCTGATCCGGAACCTGAAAGGACTCTGAAGAGGAAGCTAAGAGAAGCTAAAACACAACACTCTGAAGAGAACTTTACTAAAATTTTCGAACAAGAAGGAGACATGGCCGAAAATAATAACAATGCAAGGAAGATGCTTGGTGACTTTACTGTACCAAATTCCAATTTACATGGAAGAAGCATCTCAATCCCTGCCATTGGAGCAAACAATTTTGAGCTAAAGCCTCAATTAGTTTCTCTGATGCAACAGAACTGCAAGTTTCATGGACTTCCATCAGAAGATCCTTTCCTGGACCATTCTACAGGTGGATCCATTCACCTAAAGAAAATGCCTGCAGAAGCTCAGGAACTTATTGACATGGTTGCAAATAACCAGTTCATGTACAATTCTGAAAGGAATCCTGTGAGTAATGGGACGCCTCTGAGGAAGGGAGTTCTTGAAATTGATACTCTAAATGCCATATTGGCTCAGAATAAAATATTGACTCAGTAAGTCAATATGAAATTTCTCATGGAAAGATCAACAAAAGCCTCAACAAGGCTTTAATAATGGTGGAAGAAACAGGTTTAGCAATAGCAAACCTTTTCCATCATCACCTCAGCAACAGACAGAGAATTCTGAGCAGAATCCATCTAGCTTAGCAAATATAGTCTCTGATCTATCTAAGGCCACTATGAGTTTCATGAATGAAACAATGTCATCCATTAGAAATTTGGAGGCACAAGTGGGCCAGCTGAGTAAAAGGGTCACTGAAACTCCTCCTAGTACTCTCCCAAGCAATACAGAAGAAAATCCAAAGAGAGAGTGCAAGGCCATTGATTTGACCATCATGGCCGAACCTACAAGGGAGGAGGAGGACGTGAATCCTAGTGAGGAGACCTCTTGGGACGCTCAGTGACCAATAAGGAGTTTCCCTTTGAGGAACCAAAGGAATCTGAGGCTCATCTAGAGACCATAGAGATTCCATTGAACCTCCTTATGGCCTTCATGAGCTCTGATGAATATTCATCCTCTGAAGAGGATGAAGACATTACTAAAGAGCAAGTTGCTAAGTACCTTGGTGCAATGATGAAGTTGAATGCCAAATTATTTGGTAATGAGACTTGGGAAGATGAACCTCCCTTGCTCACCAATGAACTGAATGCATTGGATAGGCAGAAATTACCTCAAAAGAAACATGATCCTGGTAAATTCCTAATTCCCTGTAACATAGGCACATTGACCTTCGAGAAGGCTCTGTGTGACCTAGGGTCAGGAATAAACTTAATGCCACTCTCTGTAATGGAGAAACTTGGGATCTTTGAGGTACAAGCTGCCAGAATCTCATTAGAGATGGCAGACAACTCAAGAAAACAAGCTTATGGACTAGTAGAGGACGTGCTAGTAAAGGTTGAAGGCCTTTACATCCCTGCTGATTTCATAATCCTAGACACTAGGAAGGAAGAGGATGAGTCCATCATCCTTGGAAGACCATTCCTAGCCACAGCAAGAGCTGTGATTAATGTGGACAGAGGAGAATTGATCCTTCAACTGAATGAGGACAACCTTGTGTTTAAGACTCAAGGATCTCCTTCTGTAACCATGGAGAGTAAGCATAGAAAGCTTCTCTCACTGCAGAGTCAACCAAAGCCCCCACAGTCAAACTCTAAGTTTGGTGTTGGGAGGCAACAACCAAACTCTAAGTTTGGTGTTGGGAGGTCCCAACAATACTCTGAACATCTGTGAGGCTCCATGAGAGCTCACTGTCAAGCTATTGACTTTAAAGAAGCGCTTGTTAGGAGGCAACCCAATGTTATTTGATTATATCTATTTATTTTCCATTGTTATTTCATGTTTTCTTTAGGTTGAGGATCATGTGAAGTCACAAAAACTACTGAAAAATCAAAAACAGAATTAAAAATAGCAGAAGAAATAGCTCACCCTGGAGGAAGAACTTACTGGCGTTCAAACGGCAGTAAGAAGCATCAAACTAGCGTTAAACGCCAGAAACAAGCAGCAAGCTGGCGTTTAACGCCAGACATGCACTTTGAGGGCGTTTTGCACGCCTAATTGGAGCAGGGATGCTAAGTCCTTGACCCCACTGGATCTGTGGACCCCACAGGATCCCCACCTACCACACCTCTCCTCCTCACACCTTTCCATAACACTCTTTTCCAAAATAACCTCCACCAATCACCTCCGTTACTCCTCCAAAACCATCATACAAACCACCTACACCCACCCACTCAAATTCAAACCATCATTCCTTCATTTTCACACATCATAACCACCTAAAACCCTCTTGGCCGAACCATTCACACACCTCCATCTTCTTCTTCTTCTACTACTTTCTTTCTTCTTTTGCTCGAGGACGAGCAAACCTTCTAAGTTTGGTGTGGTAAAAGCATTACTTTTTTTTTCCATAACCATTTATGGCACCTAAGGCCAGAGACATCCTCATTGAAGAGGACAAGCCCATCACTAAGAAAAGGATGGAGCAAACAAGAGATCATGGACCTCAACAAGAGCAAGAGGAAATTCCTCACCATAAAATCCCTGAGATGCCTCAGGGGATGCACTTTTCTCCACAGAATTATTGGGAGCAAATCAACACCTCCCTAGGAGAATTAAGTTCTAACATGGGACAACTAAGGATAGAGCACCAAGAGCACTCCATCATCCTCCATGAGATTAGAGAAGATCAAAGAGCACCATTGGTTCTTCAAGAAGAGGAAGACGCCACCCTCACTAAGGTGGACCCATTCCTTAATCTCCTTGTTCTTATTTTTCTGTTTTTCATTTACTATGCTTCATATTTATTTATGTTTGTGTCTTCACTATATGATCACTAGTGTCTAAGTGTCTATGCCTTAAAGTTATGAATGTCCTATGAATCCATCACCTCTCTTAAATGAAAAAAATATTCTAAAAACAAAAGAACAAGAAGTTCATGGTTTCGAATTCATCCTTGAAACTAGTTTAATTATTTTGATGTGGTGACAATACTTTTTGTTTTCTGAATGAATGCTTGAACAGTGCATATGTCTTTTGATATTGTGGTTTATGAATGTTAAATATGTTGGCCCTTGAAGAATAAGGAAAAAGGAGAAATATTATTTGAAGATCTGAAAAATCATAAAAATGATTCTTGAAGCAAGAAAAAGCAGTGAATACAAAAGCTTGTGAGGAAAAAAAAGAGAAAAATAGCGAAAAAAAAAAAGAAAAAGCAAGCAGAAAAAGCCAAAAACTTTTTAAACCAAAAGGCAAGAGCAAAAAGCCAATAGCCCTTAAAACCAAAAGGCAAGGGTAAATAAAAAGGATCCAAGGCTTTGAGCATCAGTGGATAGGAGGGCCTAAAGGAATAAAATCTTGGCCTAAGTGGCTAAACCAAGCTGTCCCTAACCATGTTCTTGTGGCGTGAAGGTGTCAAGTGAAAACTTGAGACTGAGCGGTTAAAGTCAAGGTCCAAAGCAAAAAAAAAAAAAGAGTGTGCTTAAGAACCCTGGACACCTCTAATTGGGGACTTTAGCAAAGCTGAGTCACAATCTGAAAAGGTTCACCCAGTTATGTGTCTGTGGCATTTATGTATCCGGTGGTAATACTGGAAAACAAAGTGCTTAGGGCCACGGCCAAGACTTATAAAGTAGCTGTGTTCAAGAATCAACATACTGAACTAGGAGAATCAATAACACTATCTGAACTCTGAGTTCCTATAGATGCCAATCATTCTGAACTTCAATGGATAAAGTGAGATGCCAAAACTATTCAAGAGGCAAAAAAGTTACAAGTCCCGCTCATCTGATTAGAGCTAAGTTTCATTGATATTTTAGAATTTATAGTATATTCTCTTCTTTTTATCCTATTTTATTTTCAGTTGCTTGGGGACAAGCAACAATTTAAGTTTGGCGTTGTGATGAGCGGATAATTTATACGCTTTTTGGCATTGTTTTTACATAGTTTTCAGTATGATTTAGTTAGTTTTCAGTATATTTTTATTAGTTTTTAAAAAAAAATTCACATTTCTGGACTTTACTATGAGTTTGTGTGTTTTTCTGTGATTTCAGGTAATTTCTGGCTGAAATTGAGGGACTTGAGCAAAAATCAGATTCAGAGGTTGAAGAAGGACTGCAGATGCTGTTGGATTCTGACCTCCCTGCACTCAAAGTGAATTTTCTGGAGCTACAAGAGTCCAAATGGCACGCTCTTAATTGCGTTGGAAAGTAGACATCCAGGGATTTCCAGAAATATATAATAGTCCATATTTTTCCCGAGTTTAGACAACGCAAAATGGCATTCAACGCCAGCTCTCTGCTCTATTCTGGAGTTAAACGCCAGAAACAGGTTGTGAAGCAGAGTTAAATGCCAGAAACAGGTTACAAACTGGCGTTTGACTCCAAGAAAGACCTCTACACGTGAAAGCTTCAATGCTCGGCCCAAGCACACACCAAGTGGGCCCGAAAGTGGATTTTTGCATCATTTACTCATTTTTGTAAACCCTGGTAACTAGTTTAGTATAAATAGAACTTTTTACTATTGTATTTACATCTTTTGATCATTTTTAGATCTCTGGACCTCCATGGGAGGCTGGCCACTCGGCCATGTCTACCCTATTATCACTTATGTATTTTTAACGGTAGAGTTTCTACACACCATAGATTTAGGTGTGGAGCTCTGCTGTTCCTCATGAATTAATGCAAAGTACTATTGTTTTTCTATTCAATTCAAGCTTATTCCTATTCTAAGATGTTCATTCGCACCCAAGAACATGATGAATGTGATGATTATGTGACGCTCATCATCATTCTCACTTACGAACGCGTGTCTGACAAACACTTCCGTTCTACATGCAAACAAGCTAGAATGAGTATCTCTTAGGTATCTAATACAGGGGACCGAGTCCGAGATATTAGAATCTTCGTGGTATAAGTTAGAACCCATGGATGGCCATTCTTGAGATCCGAAAAGTCTAAACCTTGTCTGTGGTATTCCGAGTAGGATCTGGGAAATGATGGCTGTGACGAGCTTCAAACTCGCGAGTGCTGGGCGTAGTGATAGATGCAAAAGGATAGTAAATCCTATTCCAGTATGATCGAGAACCGACAAATGATTAGCCATGCAGTGACAGCGCATTGGACCATTTTCACAGAGAGAACGGGATGTAGCCATTGACAACGGTGATGCCCAACATACAGCTTGCCATTGAAAGGAGTATGAAGGATTGGATGAAGACAGCAGGAAAGCAGAGGTTCAGGAGGAATAAAAGCATCTCTATACGCTTATCTGAAATTCTCACCAATAAATTACATAAGTATCTCTATCTTTATTTTACGTTTTATTTATATTTTTATTATCAATTCACCATAACCATTTGAATTCGCCTGACTGAGATTTACAAGGTGACCATAGCTTGCTTCAGGCCGACAATCTTCGTGGGATCGACCTTTACTCACGTAAGGTTTATTACTTGGACGACCCAGTGCACTTGCTGGTTAGTTGTGCGAAGTTGTGATAAAGTGTGATTCACGTGTGAGATCACCAAGCCTTTGGTGCCATTATTGATGATCGCAATTTCGTGCACCAACCACCATGTGAATGATTCCATGTTTCTTCAGCAAACTTGTCATTCTTCTGTTACAAAAATGAGAGCCTTGATCACTCACGATTGCTCGCGGTGATCCAAAGCGACAAATAATATTATTCCTAACAAAAGAAATAACAACGTTAGCATCATCAGTATGGGTAGGAATTGCTTCCACCCATTTAGAAATATAGTCAATAGCTAACAAAATGTATAAGAAACCATTCGAGTTTGGAAATAGACCCATGAAGTCAATACCCCAAACATAAAAAATTTCACAAAACAACATTAGTTGTCGGGGCATCTCATCCCTCTTGGATATATTTCCAAACCTTTGGCATTGGTGGCAAGAGTCACAGAAAATATTAGCATCCTTAAAAAGTGTGGGCCACCAAAATCCGCAGTCTAAAATTTTTCTTGCAGTCCTTTGAGGACCAAAGTGTCCACCACTCTCAGAAGAGTGGCAGGCCTCTAAAATTGACTGGATTTCAGATTGTGGCATACACCGTCTTATTATTTGGTCAGCACTACATCTCCACAAATATGGGTCATCCCATATGTAATACTTGGACTCGCTTTTAAGCTTGTCCTTTTGATGCTTAGAAAAATTTGGAGGAAAGGTACGACTAACCAAATAATTAGCTATGGGTGCATACCAAGGAACCACCTCAGATATTGCTTGCAAGCTATCAAGTGGAAATGCATCATTGATAGGAGTAGAGTCACTTTTAATATGTTCTAGGTGACTCAAGTGGTCTGCCACCAAATTATGGGAACCACTCTTATCTTTGATCTCTAAATCAAACTCTTGCAATAATAATATCCAACGAATTAACCTTGGTTTGGACTATTTCTTAGCTAACAAGAACTACAAAGCCGCATGGTCTAAATATACCACCACCTTGGTTCCAAGTAAATAAGCTCGGAATTTATCCAAAGCAAAAGCAACAGCTAAAAGTTCTTTTTCAGTGGCAGTATAATTAGACTGGGCACCATCTAAAGTTTTAAAAGCATAAGCAATAATGTATAGGTCCTTACCTTCGCACTGAGCCAGCGCCGTTTCTACCGCATAGTTTGATGTGTCACACATGATCTCAAATGGCCTACTCTAGTCAGGCCCTCTCACAATAGGAGCTTGGGTCAAGGCAATCTTCAGCTTGTCAAATGCTTCCATGCAGTCCTCACTTAAGTCAAACTCTACGTCCTTCTGCAGTAGACGGGACAAAGGTAGTGCAAGCTTATTGAAGTCTTTGATAAAACGCCGATAGAAACCTGCATGGCTAAGAAAAGAACGGACTTCCCTCACAGAGGAGGGGTAAGGTAAACCAGAAATAACATTAACCTTTGCAGGATCAACAAATATACCAATATTAGAAACAACATGGCCTAGAACAATACCTTGCTTTACCATAAAATGACACTTTTCAAAATTAAGCACAAGGTTTGAACTAGCACATCTTTCTAATACTCTAGCTAGACTATCCAAACAAAGGTAAAAGTAATCACCATAAACACTAAAGTCATCCATAAAAACTTCCATACAATGCTCAAGAAGATCTGAGAATATACTCATCATGCACCTTTGAAATGTAGCCGGTGCATTACATAAACCAAAAGGCATTCTCTTATATGCATACATTCCAAAGGGGCATGTAAAAGTTGTTTTCTCCTGATCTTCTGGAGCAATATGGATTTGAAAATAGCCAGTATATCCATCTAGAACACAATAGTGTGATTTACCTAACAGGCAATCAAGAATTTGATCGATGAAAGGTAATGGGTAGTGATCCTTGCGAGTGGCCAAATTCAAGCGCCTGTAGTCAATGCACACTCTCCAGAAATGGATTTGAAAATAGCCAGTATATCCATCTAGAACACAATAGTGTGATTTACCTAACAGGCAATCAAGAATTTGATCGATGAAAGGTAATGGGTAGTGATCCTTGCAAGTGGCCAAATTCAAGCGCCTGTAGTCAATGCACACTCTCCAGAAATTCTGCACCCTTGTAGCCATGAGTTTCCCATTCTCATTCTTCACTGTTGTGATGCCAGAATTCTTCAGAACCACCTGTACTGGACTAACCCATTCACTGTCCGAGATTGGATAGATGATATCGGCTTCAAGCAGTCAGGTCACTTCCTTCTCCACAACTTCTAGAATTGTGGGGTTCAACCGCCTTTGAGATTGATGAATAGGCCTCGCTCCCTCCTCTAGAAAAATGCAGCGCTCACAGACTTGAGGGCTTATACCTATTATGTCCGTCAAACTCCACCCAATAGCTTTCTTGTTTCTTCCCAGCACACTAAGCATACGCTCCTCTTGTTGGAAAGTAAGTTCCTTTGCAATGATAACTGGGAGTTGTTGATTATCTTCAAGATAAGCATACTTTAGGTGAGGTGGAAGGGGCTTCAACTCCATTTTCAGCTCATGGCTTGGCACTTGATCATCCGAAACCATTGGAGGTGGCAAGGTATTTTTAGTATACTCATGTCTTGGCACTTTCAGCCACAGTCTCATCAATAATGTCACACTGGAAGATAGAGTGATCTTCCGGTGGGTGCTTCATAGCTTCATCAAGGTTGAAGCTCACTGCTCTTCCATCAATCTCAAATGAATATGTACCCGAGAAGGCATCCAATTTAAACCAAGAAGTCTTCAAAAACAGCCTTCCAAGCAAGATGGATGAAGGTCTTCCTGAGTCATTAGGGGGCATCTCTAGAATGTAGAAGTCAATAGGAAAAGTCAACCCCTTAATTCTTACCAAGACGTCTTCCGCAATGCCAACCACTGAGATTATGCTCTTATCTGCTAAAACAAAATGGGCTGTCGACCTTTTCAACGGTGGAAGCTTCAAAGCATCATATACAGACAATGGCATAATACTAACACATGCACCTAAATCACACATGCAGTCAACAAACTGTACACCCCCTATAGTGCAAGTAACCATACAAGGACCGGGATCACCACATTTCTCTGGTATAGCACCCATAAGAGCAGAAATTGAGCTACCCAAAGGAATAGTTTCTAAATCATGGATCTTTTCCTTATTCATGCACAAATCCTTTAGAAACTTAGCATACTTAGGAACCTGGCGAATAGAATCAAAAAGGAGAATAGTTACCTAAACCTTTTTTAAGATCTCCACCATCTTGGGATCTAGCTCCACTTGCTTTTTAATCCTCCTAGCAAGGTGTGGAAAAGGAATGGGAATGACCTCTTTCACAACATTGTCTTCTTTAGATACTCCATTCCTTGGTTGAGCAACTTCTTCTTCAACCGCATCTTGTACCTTATCCTCTTCTTCAACATCTTCCACCTCAACAACATCTTCATCTTGAATGTCTTCTCTTGAGCTTGGCTCCTCGGGTCTCCTCTCTTGCAATGTAGTGCCGGACCTTAAAGTGATGGCATTGATTCCACCCTTGGGGTTGGGTAAAGGTTGAGAGGGAAGTTCACTAGAGCTTGAAGGTTGATTATTGGAGGTAGAGGGTGGGTCCATACATGATATAAGAGCTTGTAGAATGGAGGTAAGACCGGTGAGGCTAGAGGTAAATGAATTTTGAAGCTCTTTTTGTCCTTGAAGAATTGAACAGAATATTTCATCTTGGTTGGAGGAGGAAGGAGGGTAGGTAATTTGAGGCGTTTATGGTTGATTGAGTTGAGATGCTTGAGCTTACCTTTGGTGAGGTGGTTGGTATCTTTAGTCTTGGTTTTGCTGTTGGTATGGAGGTTCTTGTTGATACCGGTTCTGTTGATAGTTGTTGTTCCACCTTTGATTTCCACCATTGTCTTTGCCTCCTTGGTTGTAGTTGTCCCTCCATCCTTGGTTGGGGTTGTCTTGCCAACCTTGATTGTAGTTACCACCTTGATTATAATTACCGCCTTGTTGATAGTACCCTTGATTCAGACGGTTGTAATAAGCATTGGTAGCCGCCAAGGTGTTGTCCTCTTGGAGTTGTGGACATTCATCAGTGTAGTGAGAATAGCAAGCGCATATTCCACACATTCTTTGAGGGACCAACTGTTGACATTGTTGTTGTGGAGGAGGTGGAGGTTATTATTGATTGAGCTGGAGCTGCTTGAGTATATTGGTCATCTCTCCCAAAGTCTTCGTGAGAGCAACGGTCTTACTGCTAGAAGAAACTTCCGCTAGATCGGTGATCAGTTGCCATGCTTCTATCACCGTCTTGTACTTCATCGGAGAGCCATTTCTTGCAGCATCCAAGAGGGTCTTGTCTCGAGGCTTCATGCCTTGGCAGAAGTAGCTAATTAGCACCAACTGGTCAATCATGTGATGAGGACATGAGTCCAAGAGATTCCTGAAGTGTTCCCAATATTCATAGAGAGTCTCTGATTCAGCTTGAATGATGTAGGAAATTTCCTTTCTCAAGCTATCTGTAACCTACGCTATAAAGAACTTGTCCAGGAATTCCCTTCTGAGCAAATCCCAAACGGCAGTCTCATCCGCACCATGCCGCCTAGTAGTTGAATAAGCTGTCTAAAAATCTATGAGGTACTTGATAGGCTCTTGAGAGGGTAAACCATGGAATTTAGAACATATAATAAGAATAAATAAAAGATATGATAATTATAATAAGTTAATAAAATCAAAATTTGGCACTGACAATTAATTAAAAAGGATCACACAAGCAATAAAAATAAACATAGAAATAATGCAATGCATTGATTAAATTCAAGAGTGACAAGATCCAAACATGAATGCACAATAATCAAATAGAACAGAGTAATAGAGAAATTAGAATAAAAAACTAGAAGGAAATTGACTTCAATTGAAGGTAGTGGCACCTCTCTCAAGATCTAATTCGAAGATGAACTAAGAATGCTAAGAACCCTAAGAAAAGTAGTAGTTTTTCTCTCTAGAATTTAAAAACTAAAGTGAAAATGAAAGTGTGTTCAGTCTCATCTCCACCCCTGCCTCTAGTCTGTATTTTCAGGTTTGAAATTGGGTCCAAATCAACCCAGAAATTGCCGCCAGCGAGTTTTGTTAAGTGCAGCACGTGACGCTCTGTCACGCGTACGCGTTGGTCACGCATACGCGTCGCTGAACCTTGCACCTGGCCACGCGTACTCGTCACTGAACGACGCTCCAGGTCACGCACACGCGTCAGCCATGCGTGCGCGTCGCTCCTCGCTTTCCAGCTCTTTAGTTTCTTGTGTTCCTTCCACTTTAACATGCTTCATCTTCATCCTTTGAGCCATTCATGCCCTGTAAACCTGAAAATACTTCACAAACACATCACGGCATTGAATGCTAATAAAGGAGAATTAAAAATTAACAATTTTAAGGCTTAGCAAGCATGTTTTCAATCATAGCACAAAATTAGGAAGGAAATGAAAAACATGCAATTTACATGAATAAGTGTGAGAATAGTTGACAAAACCCACTCAATTCAGTCCAAAATATATCATAATATAGTGGTTTATCACATGCCTCAGCAAGTAATCCTAGAGATTGAGTTGTTTGACGTATGGGACATAGATTTCATGGGACCTTTCCCGCCTTCATACTCAAACACCTACATCCTTGTGGCAGTAGACTATGTGTCTAAATGGGTTGAAGCAATAGCAACACCCACTAATGACACCAGAGTAGTAATGAAGTTCCTCCAAAAGAACATCTTCAGCAGATTTGGTATCCCTAGGATACTAATTAGTGATGGATGTACTCATTTCTGCAATAGACAGCTGGATTCTGTCTTAAGCCATTACGGAGTTCGCCACAAAGTAGCAACACCGTATCATCCCCAAAAAAATGGGCAAGCTGAAGTCTCAAATAGAGAACTAAAGTGAATTCTAGAGAGGACAATAAGCACCTCTAGAAAGGATTGGGCTAGAAAGCTTGATGATGCTCTGTGGGTATACAGAATAGCTTTCAAAACCCCTAACATCACCATAGCATCTGGTGTAAGGGAAATCCTATCATTTGCCAGTGGAATTAGAACATAAAGCCTATTGGGCTACTAGATTCCTCAACCTTGATGCTAAAGCAGCAGGAGAGAAATGGCTACTCCAACTAAATGAGTTGGATGAATTCCGCTTAGCTGCATTTGAAAATGCAAAGATCTATAAGGAAAAAGAAAAAAAGGTGGCATGATAAGAAAATATCTTCCAAAGTCTTTGAACCAGGACAAAAGGTCCTGCTCTTCAACTCAAGACTCAAATTCTTTCCTGAGAAACTCAAATCCTGTTGGAAGGGACCCTATGTGATTACTAGTGTATCATCTTACAGGAACATAGAACTTCAAGGTAAAGATCCTGACACAAGGTTCACTATCAATGGACAGAGGGTCAAACATTACCTTGGAGAAGATATTGAGCCAGGAGGCTCAACACTGTTACTAAGATAAGTACAGTAAGGTCCAGCTAAAGACATTAAAGAAGTGCTTGTTGGGAGGCAACCCAATAATTAATTATATATTATTTTCTAATTTTCTAACCATTTTAATTTTAATTAATTTTTCTATATAATTGGCTTTTAATTAGGTTAATTTTAATGTTAGTGGTCATGAACAGTGCTTAAACAGAGACAGAATGATGCAAAACAGCAAACAGAATACCCTGGAGAACGGATCTCCCTGGCGTTAAACACCATAAAGGGGTGGCAATTGGGCGTTCAAACGCCCATGGAGGCAGCAAGCCTGGCGTTAAACGCTAGCCAAGGAGCTCTGGCTGGGCGTTTAACGCCCAAAGGGGAGCACAAGCTTGGCGTTAAACGCCAGCCAGGGAGCCCTGGCTGGGAGTTTAACGCCCAATGGGAGCACAAGCCTTGCGTTAAATGCCAGCCAGGGAGCCCTGGCTGGGCGTTTAACGCCCAAGAAGGAGGGACAATATGGCGTTAAATGCCAGAATGCAGGCACTCTGGGCATTTAAACGCCAGCAAGACAACTGATGTGAGAAATTTTTGTCGGTATAGGATTTCACAATAAATCCATTGCAAGTATAGTTCTAAACCAACAATGAATCCTCAATCAAAATTTAATTTGTTTGTCACAAGTACAAACCCCAATAAAAATAACCAAAGTATTTAAACCTCGGGTTGTCTCTCAAGGAATTGCAGGGAAGTGTTCATGTTATTGGTTATGGGATAAGTATTTTTGGAGTTTTGAATAAAGGACAAGAAAAATAAATGACAAGGAAGTAAATGAGACTCAAATGATAAAAGGTCTTGGCAAGGGTTGATGGTTAAGGATCTTTATCCTTGTTACTAACCACAACATGATAATTGCAAGGATTAATCCCATTAAGTCATCCTCTAACAAGTGAAGGAAGGTCAAATGAGCTACATTAATCCTAATCCATAAGTCCTAGCCACTTCACTAATCAATTTAGTGGAAGCTAGAGTCAATGGATACCAATCCTCAATCACTTGGACATTAGCAACTCCAGTTCACCTAAGTTACCATCCCAAGCCAAGAACACAAAAAATCTACTTTAACATCCTTCCAAGCATTTTCTCAAACACTTGGAAGGCATAAAAGGAAAGCATGGTAAAATTGCAAGAAATGTAAATCTACAACTACCAAAGTAAGGAAACAATAACAACAACTCAATTAAACAACAATAAAAGAACATGAAACATAAATTGCATTAAAGGAAAACCCAAATCTAACAAAGAGTTCATAAACAGAAAAGAGGCATAAAAGAGAAATTAACAAGAGAAAACTAGAGAATTAAACTACTAGAGCATGGAAATGTAAAAGAAACAAGATGAGAACAAGAAATTAAACTTAAATCTAAGAGAAATTAACCTAATTCTAACCTAATTCTAGTGAGAAGAGAGAGCTTCTCTCTCTAGAAACTAACTAAAGCATGGTGAAAACTAAACTATGACTCCCTGGTTCCCCCTCCTCAATCCCTTGCCATCCTTGGATTCAAAAGCATCAGAAATGAGTTGGATTTGGACCTCCTTGAGCTCAGAAATCGCCCCCAGTATTTTGCCCTTGAGTGAGTCACGTGACCAACATCACGCGTGCGCGTGGATGACGCGTGCGCATCGCTTGACGATTCTCTGGTCACATGTACGTGTGGGGTGATGTGTGCGCGTCGCTTGTGAATTTCCATCTCACACGTACGCATGGGTGACGCGTGCGTGTGGCCTTCAGTTCAGCAAATCCTCATTTCTTCATGAATTCTCCATTTTTGCATGCTTTTTCTTCATTCCTTCAACCCAATCTTTGCCTTCTAATCCTGAAATCACTTAACAAACATATCAAGGCATCGAATGGAATCAAAGTGAATTAAAATTAGCAATTTAAAGGCCTAAAAAGCATGTTTTTACTCTTAAGAACAAATTAGGAGCAATTCACAAAACCATGCTATTTCATTGAATAAATGTTAGAAAAGATGATAAAATCCCCTAAAATCAACACAAGATAAACAATCAAATTGGGGTTTATCAACAGCATGGAGGTAACTTCAAAATTCTTATCTTTTCTTTATTCAATCTATCTTTTTCAAATTCAATTTTAAATATTCTTTGATTTTTTAAATCAAATCTTGTTCAAATATTTCAATTTCAATTTAATTTAAAATTTAACATATTTTCAAATCATTTCAAATCTTTTTCAACTTGTTTTCAAATTCTTTCAAAATCTTTTCTTATCTTTAGTAATTCTTGTTCATATCTTTAATTAAACTTTAAAATCTTTTTTATCTTACCTTTTATATCTTGTTCATATCTTTTTCTTATCTTTCAAATTTAACAACTCATCTTTTCTATCTTTTTCAAAACTTCTTTATCTTTCTTTAAAAATTATTTTCGAAAATTCCTCTCCCCTCCTTATATATATGTGACCGTGCCCCCTCTCCTTCACTCACCACCTCTCATTCGAATTCTACTCCCCTTTTCTCTTCTACTTCCATTTTCTTCTTCTTCCTTTCTTACCTTTTGCTCGAGGACGAGCTAATCTTCTAAGTTTGGTGTGGAAGGAGCCCTGTTCTCTCATCAAATATTCAAATCCCATGGCTCCAAGAAGTGGCAAGACTGTCTCAAAGAACAAGAAAGAAGATAACTCAACAGTTGTTTTCAAACCTGTTCGATTCCTTACCAAGCAACATGAAGAAAATTATCACAAAATAATGAGTAAAAGGCCAGTAATCCCTGAGGTGGGATTTAAATTAGGAGAAGAAGAATACCCGGAGATCTAAGAGCAAATTCGAAGGAGAGGCTAGGAGATTCTAACTGATCCTCAGTTTAAAGTTGGATACAACATGATCCATGAATTCTATGTAAATCTGTGGATGACAGATAAGCAAAAGAAAGATGGAATAACATTCCATACCTTTCGCACTATGGTCAGGGGGAAGATAATGTATTTTCATCTGGATAGGGTGAGAGAGATCTTCAAATTACCCTTGCAAAGGGATGACCCTGAATCATACAATAGAAGGGTAGTAGCCAAACCAAAGCTAGATCAAGTCCTAGAGGACATATGCTTGCCTAGAAGTCAATGGATTGAGAATGCAAAAGGGCAGCCAAACCATCTAAAAAGGGCGAACCTCAAGCCAGTTGCTAGAGGATAGCTAGACTTCATTGGGTGTTCTATACTCTCCATAAGTAACCGCTCTGAAGTCACTATTCCAAGAGTTGTGATGATTTACTGCATCATGATGGGAAATGAAGTAGAAGTCCACCAAATAATCTCCCGTGAGATCTACAAGTTGGCAAATAGGATGTCTACTAATGCGATGCTGGCTTATCCAAATCTCATCTTTTGCCTATGCCAAGAGGCCAAGGTTCTAATCCAAGTGGAAAATTTTATTCCAGTGGAAAGCCCAATCACCAAGCAGGTGATGGAGAGTTCCAAGATACAAGAGGATCAACCCAAAAGGAAGGCACCTGATCCTCCCCAAGAGATCCCTCCAATTGAATATTGGGACCAGCTAAAGGCATCTGTAATACACTTGCAAAGCACCTTAGATCAACTCAGAGAGGAGCAGAAAGATCAGACTAGCATGATCTGTAAACTGATAAAGGAGCAAGAAAAGCAGGGGCATGAGATGGAGGCGTTGAAGTGCCAGAAGCTCTCCCCTGAAGAGCCCAGCGCCCCTCAACTTGAAGAGCCCAGCACTCCTCAAGCTGAAGGTTGTTTAGTTTCAACTCTGTAGCTATTTTAATTCCTATTTTTTATATTTCTATTATTCTAATTCCTATGTCTCATATTTAGGTTTACATGATCACTAGTAATATTTAAGTTTTTATTTATTTTATGTCTTTTAATTTTTAGAATTAAAATAAGCATTAGTATTAATTAATTTTTATTCCAATTAGCTATAAATTATTCCTCTTATCATCATTAAACATGAATAAAATAGTGGATTTTTTTAGAAGAATTAAAGATGCATAAATTTTCGAGTTTTACAGTAAAGAATAGTCAATTATTTTGATGTGGTGGCATTGCTTTAGTTTTCCGAATGTGTGAATAGATAATGCATATTTGTAGTTGAAATTAAGGATGCTGGCTCTTGAAAGAATGAAGAAAAAAGGAAAAGTGTTATTGATGATCTGAAAAATCTAAAGTTGATTCTTAAAGCAAGAAAAAGAAGCAAAAAAAGGCAAAAAAAAAAATAGAAAAAGTAGAAAAAGGAAATAGCTCTTTAAACCAAAAGGCAAGAGCAAAAAGCCAGTAACCCTTTAAACCAAAAGGCAAGGTTAAAAGGATCCAAGGCTTTGAGCATTAATGTATAGGAGGGCCTGCAAGGAATAAAATCCTGGCCTAAGTGACTCAACCAAGCTGTCCCTAACCATGTGCTTGTGGTGTGAAGGTGTCAAGAGAAAAGCTTGAGACTAAGCAGTTAAAGTCGTGATCTAAAGCAAAAAGAGTGTGCTTAAAAACTCTGGACACCTCTATCTGGGGATTCTAGAAAAGCTGAATCACAATCCGAAAGGGTTCAACAAGTTAAAGTGTCTGTGACATTTATGTATCCGGTGGTAATACGGTAAAACAAAGTGCTTAGAAGGCCCAAAACTGGCGTCCAACGCTAGCCTCCTGCCCCCTTTCTAGCGTCCAGCGCCCAAGGAGAAGAGACCAGCGTCCAAACGCCCAAAGAGGACCCCCTAGCCAGCGTTTAACGCCCTAGAGGCCTCCTAGCACGTGGATCTCATCAAAGCTCAGCCCAACACTCACCAAATGGGACCCAAAAGTAGATTTTAGCACTAAAAAGACTATTTTACCCTTACTAGTCATTAGTTTAGTATTTAAGGAAGAAGATCAAACTTGTTTAGGATCTCTTCCAGCATAATTCGAATTATATGCTTGTATTTCCTATCAGTATGAGTTTTTAAACCTCCTAGGTTGAGGGGAGGAGCCCTGCTGAGTTCTGATGAGATATTTTGGATGAAAAATAAATCTCTCCCAAAACACACAAACATAACCGGCAAGTGTACCGGGTCGTATCAAGTAATAAAAACTCACGGGAGTGAGGTCGATCCCACAGGGATTGAAGGATTGAGCAATTTTAGTTTAGTGGTTTTTAGGATGACTTGTCATCACAACACCAAACTTAAAGCTTGCTTGTCCCCAAGCAAGAAATGAATTATGCTCAGAGATTCTTTCAGTCAAGATGGATTGAGGAACACTTGTAAAGTGCTGTGAGTGAAGTGATCAAGTATCAGTGGGGTGAACTCTAAATCATATGCTCATGCAAGGGCTTCAGTGCTCACTAGTCCTTACATATTGGGGGTCGTAGGTCTTAGGATTTTCATCCAAATGGTATCATGGAGATCTCTTTATAAGTAATCACCTTGAAGCAGCTTATAGTTTCTGTGCTTTGGCCTCGACTCTAAGTATCATGTCTCAAAGTGGCTCTTTAGATAAGCTTTCAATCAATACTCCTAAACCAGTTGGTTTTAAGGTATTAGGTGTTAAGGCACCCCTAAGGATTTACTTGCTCAAGCCTCTTTCCTTGACACATTTCAACCACAAGCATTTACTAGGATAACAACTCTTTGAGTTTTTGTTTCTTTCTTTCTTTTTCTGCCTAGTAATTGATGCTCAGAGCCTTAGGCCATATTCTTTTTGTTTTTGTATAATTCCTCTATCCTTCTTTTCAAAGAACTTTTCATGTGATGCATTTCTTGGAAATTGAATGCAAGCAAGTTTTGAAGATGAGAATGTTGTGAATGATAAAACATCTTGCTTATTGAATTATAAAGAAAGAAATTATACTATGCATGCAGGCAGGGGTATATAGAAAGAAACTATACTATGCAGACAGGCAGGGCAATTAAGGATACAATCCAACTTTCAATCACAGCAATATTTGATGTAGAACAATCACTTAACAATACAACCTGTTGGAGTTCAATTGCTTTTCTTTTTCTCATCATCATCATTGCTGGCCTTTAGGTTCATCTTTTGTTCTTTGGTTGATGATGCTCAATCCTTCCAACAGCTTGTATGGACCTCTGCAATGATATTGAAAGTTGCTTGTTCCCCAAGCACTTGGAAACAATGGTTAGCATGCAGGATTTATTTGTGGGCCTTTGTACTTACTTTGGTGTGGGAACACCAAACTTAGTACCTTGCCAATGCATCAGATTAACCATGAATTTCTTTTTCTTTTTCAAAAGAGATAGAACTGAAAACTAAGAACAAACAGTAAAATGGTTAACTAGTTCATCCATTACGCTTGAAGCCTACATTATGCAAAAAGTGAGAATGTGTGTTTCAATGGGGTTTTGGTGGACACCAAACTTAGAATCCTTCATTCTCCCTTATATTGTTTTGGTGTGCAACACCAAACTTAGCTTCTTGCAATGTAGATAAACTAATTAACCTTTTTATTAAAATAGTTATGAAAGGAAAACTACCTCAGGTTGGGTTGCCTCCCAACAAGCGCTCTTTTATTGTCACTAGCTTGACATCCTCTGTGCTTGCTTATTTCAGATTCTGAGCTTTCTTCTCCTTGTCCCATTGTCCATCTAAGTGAGGCTTTGCTTCCTTCTTACTTGTTTCTGTGGGGTTTTTGGCTAATTGTTTTATTTACTTCCCAATTCCCCCGAGTAGGTCCTCATAGTGTTTGTTCATCCTCTTTAGATGTGTCATCATTCTCTCTACTCCACTTTCTAGATTGGAGATCCTTTGAGAATTCTGTGAGATTGTGTGGTGATGTTGTTGCAAATTTGGGATTGTGTCACTGGGCAGTGAGCTTGAAGGTCTCTCAATAGAAATTTGCTTGGAGAGCTGCCCAATCTGCCTCTCCAGGGTCTTCAATGAGGCTTCATGGTTTTTATTTGTTATTTCTTGGTGTTTCATCATTTTTTCTATCAAGGTCTCCAAGTTGGTGAGTCTTTGAGGTTCAGGTGGTGCTTGTGGTGGGTTGTGAGATGTGGGTGGTGGGTGGCAGGCATTTTGGTTAGTGAATTGGTTGTTGGAGTTGAAGTTCCTTGGTTCCTGATGTTGAGGTTCTCTCATTCTGAAATAAGAGTGTGGCTTCCATGGTGGAAATTGTTCATTCACTGTGGTGGAGTGGAGAAAATCAATTTCTCTGGCCATTGACTCCAATTGTTGCTGAGTTTGCTGATGTAGCTGTTTGCTTTGATTCATGACTGCCTTCACTCCTTCAGAATTCATTGTATCTTCCTCCAAAGTTGCATTCTGTGGTGTCTCAAATGAGTGTTGGTTGTTGGTTCTCTTGTCGTTGAACCTTGCAGTTCCTTGACTAGTTG
>NC_029788.2:99435828-99450024 GCF_000816755.2 Arachis ipaensis
TCCACCTCACTTAATCATTGTCAATCTAATCAATCCCCGGCAACGGTGCCAAAAACTTGATGAGTATTTTGTATGAAAAATAAATCTCTCCCAAAACACACAAACATAACCGGCAAGTGTACCGGGTCGTATCAAGTAATAAAAACTCACGGGAGCTTTCTTCACCTATCATTAATCAACCAAACTCATCAAAGCTATGCTCAAAATCATGAGATATTCATTCTTTCATAATATGCAACAAATATAGCATAAAACCTCATGAAATGGCATAAATTCATATATGGTTGGTTCAATCAAGGGAAACATGAAAATCTACTCAATTAGCTTGCTTGTAGCTCAAGAAAGTACATAATTCTAATGAAAACAAAAGAAAAAGACTAGTTAAAATAGGCTAGGATGACTTGTCATCAAGTTCTATGAATTAATAAAAGTATTACTGTTTCTCTTCAATCAGTGTTTGATCAATTCTAAGATGTATATTCGTTCTTCAACATGGTGAATGGGATAGTCCGTGACACCCAGCTCTGTTCATCATACTAGGACCGCGTGCCTGACAACAACCCGTGTCTACTTGGGTTTTGGTGAATACTTCAGTGGAAAGCATTGAACTGCCAGCTTGATTATACATCTCTCAGACGGCTAATCCACGACTTCGTTGGGGACTTCTCGAGACACCAGTTCAGCTGATTTATACGGAGATTAGGGTCTCTGTGGTAGAGGCTAGAACCCAAAGGCGTAGCATTCTCTGATCCAGAAGATTCGACCTTGTCTATGGCATTTTGAGTAGGATCATTAAGGAGAGTGGACTGCAGGAGCTTCACCCTCATTCAAAATGGATGCACACTAACCCTGGGGTTCAGATCTGGAGTAGTATTGGCGGCTGCTCAAACCAGCATCAATCACATACAGCCTGCCATTGAAGAAATCATTCATAATTGAAGAAGACAGTAAGACCAGAATTAATTAAAAAAGACAAAGCAACTCCAATCCTTAACCATCTTCCTATTACTGATTCCTTTCAATTTCACAAAGTATTTTATACACTTTTCTTTATTCCTCTTATGCGTTTAACCAAATTCCAACCAACAACCTCTTGATTCACCTGACTAAGACCAGTAAGATAACTATAGCTTGCTTCAAACCACAATCCTCGTAGGATTGACCCTGACTCACTTAGGTATTACTTGGACGACCTAGTGCACTTATTGGTACAGTTGTACGAAGTGTGGGGATTCGTGCACCAGGAACACATGGCATGGACTACACTGATAAAAAGACAAACAAGGCCTACCGGTTTGATATTGAGCTATATGCCCACCACTGCCAGTTTCTTGACAAAAGAAAACTTGCATCACATCCATTTATAAGTTGTAATTTCTAAAAATTTTTCGATAATTCTCTCGTTTCCTATTGTTTCGATTGAAATATTCTATCATTTTTCCAAACTTCAGCTATTTGTGCCAATTTGCAACGGAGGGCATTGATGGTTGTGGATTGCCGATGTCAACAAAAAGAAATTCTATGTGCTTGACCCTATCAATAAGCCAAAAAAATATATACCTGATTCAAGAGTGAAATTGAACAAATTTGTTGTAAGTTATTTTCTTGTAAATTATTCAAATTATTTAGTACATGAATGAGTTCGATTCACTATTGCTTTTTTTTCAATTTTTGTATCCCTTTCAGGGATTAATAATTTCTCAGATGAGGATTTACGCTAGGGCAGAACCCTTAATGGAGGATGGACTGGGAGAAGAAGCAGAGTATATCCCACTGAATTGTCAACGTACAGAGTAAGAATCTTTCTCTTCTATAGTGCTATTTTTAATGTGTTTTATTTTTATACTATTAATCGAAAGCAAGTCAATTTTACCTCATTTGGAGCTGTCTTTTTCTTTTTCTTCATAGCATTTGAGATCTTTTTTTTCCAGGCTTGATCCAAGTCTGTTCTTGGGCCGGCCTCTTGTTTTGACACGTGGCGGACTTTGAAGATCATTCACATCGCTCAACGTCGCTTCTTCGTGGGATAACAAACTTTTTCCTTTGCTTCTGTCTTGATATTCTTGCATCTCGGCCATGACCTTGTCAAACACTCGGCATAAAATTCTGGTCAACTCCTCGGACTCAGATGCAAATTCGCATATATTGTGCGACTGAAACACCAATTCGTCGAATCTCTTACTTCTTGGCTCTAGTAGAGGCTCATCTTGGCTGCTCTTGATGTGTGTGTACCTCCTCTTTATGTTCTTGCTCCAGCGTTCCAGTATGTATTTCGGTGCCACGTTATCCACTCGCTCAAAGCTTAGGATGCTCAGGGAATGGCGGCACAATATGCCCTTTGACTCGAATAGCAAACACTGGCACTTTACCTCCTGTGATACTGCGTCGTAGGTGATGAAAAACTTGTTGAATGTGGAGTTGGAAACCTGCTCTATGACTTCATATGTTGTGAAACCTAGGGTGGAATGCATTGATCTTGTGATACAGTTCACTTTACCTCTGAATTGAGCTTGAACTTCCCTAAACTTCTCATGGATATACACATGCTAAAACTGGGCCTCTATTGCTGATTTTGTTGCACATGGTATCACAGTGTGAAAATCTGCAACATCGAATTCTCTCTCTGTTAGCTCTCTGCTTGCTAGACAATTGTCGTATTGCTTCACGAATTGTCTCAAGGAGCTGTTGCGTGTAATGAACTTGTTGAAAAATGAATGCATGCTCTCGCTCCTTTGTGTGCTTCTCATCCCAGTCCAGAAGTGGTGATCCAAGTAAATTGGAATCCATATATGCTGATCCTCGTACAGCTCTGCATAATAAACCGAACCAATAAAGTATGGTGAATCGAACCAAGTGCATGTTTTGAAAAAAAAAAGGTATGGGCATGAAAATAATTCGAATTGAAACCTTGGTTACCTGACAGCCACTTGTTGCCTTTGAGGCCCCACTTTGTGATGAAATCATTCCAGTTTCTATCAAATGCATCTTTTGTGTACGAGTTCCAAACAACATGGCTCATCTCCTGATTAATTTCGTCGTGCCACTTGTAGCTGTTTAGTTTGTTTGGGATCTTCTTCATGATGTGCCAGATGCACCACCGGTGACTTATTGTTGGCATGCACAACTCAATTGCCCTTTGAATCGATGCGCATTGGTCAGTTAGATTGCCTTTTGGTGCCTTCCCTCCCATGAAACGGAGCCAACACTCGAATAGCCATTTGAAATGTCCTCATTTGTCATTAGCACGCATCCGAGAAGTGTTGACTGACCGTGGTGATTCACGCCCACAAAAGAACCTAAAACCAGATTGTACATGCATAAATGGACGCACCTAGACCGTGGAGAACCGAAATTGGTACATTCATCGAACATAAAACTATATGTGACTGAACGGAATATCTATTTGTGTTGTAGGTAGTGTCGAATAAAACCTGGTGTACGAAATTGTGATTTAAAAACTTGGTATGGAGAAATAGTGACTTCAACACTTCTTCACAACTCTGATGCAACTAACCAGCAAGTGCACTGGGTCGTCCAAGTAATACCTTACGTGAGTAAGGGTCGATCCCATGGAGATTGTCGGCTTGAAGTAAGCTATGGTCATCTTGTAAATCTCAGTCAGGTGGATTAAAATGGTTATGGGATTTTGATACTTAAATTATAAATAAAACACAAAATAAGATAAAAATACTTATGTAATTCATTGGTGGGAATTTCAGATAAGCGTATGGAGATGCTTTGTTGCTTCTGAACCTCTGCTTTCCTATTGCCTTCTTCCAACTATGCGTTACCTCCTTCCATGGTAAGCTGTATGATCCTCTCGGATGAAAACAAATCCATATGCGCTGTCACCGCACGGCTAATCATCTGTCGGTTCCCGCTAGCATCGGAATAGGACCATTGTCCTTTTGCGCACTGTCACTTGCGCCCCAAATTCATAGGTTTGAAGCTCGTCACAGTCATCCCTTCCCAGATCCTACTCGGAATACCACAGATAAGGTTTAGACTTTTTGGATCCCAAGAATGCTGCCAATGGTTCTAGCCTATACCACGAAGACTCTGATCTCACGGAATGGAATGCTCTGTTGTCAAGAGAGGCAACCATGCGTCGTGAACCAGGAGGCCAAGAGATACACACTCTAGCTATTGCATATAGAAAAGAAGTGTTTGTCAGGCACGCATTCATAAGTGAGAATGATGATGAGTGTCACGGGTCATCACATTCATCAGGTTGAAGTGCGAGTGAATATCTTAGAGAAGAAGTAGGCGTGAATTGAATAGAAAAACAATAGTACTTGTATTAATTCATGAAGAACAGCAGAGCTCCACACCTTAATCTATGGGGTGTAGAAACTCCACCATAGAAAATACATAAGTGACAGGTCTAGGCATGGCCATGAGGCCAGCCCCCAAACGTGAACATACAAGTTCCAAAGATCAAAGATGAAAATACAATAGTAAAAGGTCCTATTTATAATGAACTAATGGCCTAGGGTTTACAGAAATAAGTAAATAATGCAGAAATCTACTTCCAGGGCCCACTTGGTATGTGCTTGGGCTGAGCATTGAAGCTTTCACGTGCATAGGCTATTCTTGGAGTTAAACGCTAGCTTTGGTGCCAGTTTGGGTGTTTTACGCCAGAATTCCTTGGGCTGATTTTGAACGCCAGTTTGAGCCATTAAATCTCGGGCAAAGTATGGACTATTATATATTGCTGTAAAGCCCAGGTTGTCTACTTTTCAACGGAATTGAGAGCGCGCCAATTGAGCTTATGTAGCTCCAGAAAATCCATTCTGAGTGCAAGGAGGTTAGAATCCAACAGCATCTGCAGTCCTTTTTCAGCCTCTGAATCAGATTTTTCCTCAGGTCCCTCAATTTCAGCCAGAAAATACCTGAAATCACAGAAAAATACACAAACTCATAGTAAAATCCAGAAATTTGATTTTTGAATAAAAACTAATAAAAATATAATAAAAATTAATAAAAACATACTAAAAACTATGTAAAAACAATGCCAAAAAGGGTATAAATTATCCGCTCATCACAACACCAAACTTAAATTGTTGCTTGTCCCCAAGCAACTGAAAACAAAATAAGATAAAAAGAAGAAAATATACAATGAATTCCAAACTTATCAATGAAGATTAGCTTCAATTAGATGAGCAGGACTTGTAGCCTTTTTACTTGTGAACAGTTTTAGCATCTCAATTTATCCTTTGAAGTTTAGAATGATTGGCATCTATAGGAACTCAGAATTCAAATAATGTTATTGATTCTCTAGTTCAGTATGTTGATTCTTGAACACAGTTACTTTATGAGTCTTGGCCGTGACCCTAAGCATTTTGTTTTCCAGTATTACCACCGGAAACATAAATGTCACAAACACATAACTGGGTAAACCGTTTCAGATTGTGACTCAGCTTTGCTAAAGTCTCCAGTTAGAGGTGTCCAGAGCTCTTAAGCACACTCTTTTTGCTTTGGACCATGACTTTAACCACTCAGACTCAAGCTTTTCACTTGACACCTTCACGCCACAAGCACATGGTTAGGGACAGCTTGGTTTAGCCGCTTAGGCCAGGATTTTTTTCCTGTGGGCCCTCCTATCCATTAATGCTCAAAGCCTTGGATCCTTTTTATTTTACCCTTGCCTTTTGGTTTAAAGGGCTATTGGCTTTTTTTCTGCTTGCTTTTTCTTTTTCTCTTTTTTTTCTTTATTTTTTCGCATATTTTTTTTTGCAAGCTTTTGTGTTCACTGCTTTTTCTTACTTCAAGAATCAATTTTATGATTTTTCAGATTATCAATAACATTTCTCCTTTTTCATTATTCTTTCAAGAGCCAACAATTTTAACATTCATAAACAACAAATTCAAAAATATGCACTGTTCAAGCATTCATTCAGAGAAACAAAAAGTATTGCCACCACATCAAAATAATTAAACTATTTTAAAATTCAAAATTCATGTACTTCTCTTTTTTTTTTTCAGAAAACATTTTTTTTTCATTTAAGAGAGGTGAAGGATTCATAGGACATTCATAACTTTAAAGTATAGGCACTAGACACTAATGATCATGTAATGAAAATGCAAACATAGATAGAACATGAAGCATAAAAATAAAAATAAAAACAGAAAGATAAGAGCAAGGGAAAACGGGTCCACCTTAGTGATGGCGGCTAGTTCTTCCTCTTGAAGATCCAATTGAACGCTTGAGCTCCTCTATGTCTCTTCCTTGCCTTTGTTGCTCTTCCCTCATGGCTCTTTGGTCTTCTCTAATTTGATGGAGGATGATGGAGTGCTCTTGGTGCTCCATCCTTAGTTGTCCCATGTTGGAACTCAATTCTCCTAAGGAGGTGTTGATTTGCTCCCAATAGTCGTGTGGAGGAAAATGTATCCCTTGAGGCATCTCAGGGATTTCTTGATGAGGAACTTCCTCATGCTCTTGTTGAGGTCCATAAGTGGGCTCTCTCATTTACTCCATCCTCTTTTTAGTGATGGGCTTGTCCTCTTCAATGAGGATTTCTTTTTCTATGACAACTCCAGCTAAATTGCATAGGTGACAGATGAGATGAGGCAAGGCTAACCTTACCAAAGTAGAGGTTTTGTCAGCCACTTTGTAGAGTTCTAGAGATATGACCTCATGAACTTCTACTTCCTCTCCAATCATGATGCTATGGATCATGATGCCCGGTCTATTGTAACTTCAGACCGGTTGCTAGTAGGAATGATAGAGCGTTGGATGAACTCCAACCATCCCCTAGCCACGGGTTTAAGGTCAAGCCTTCTTAATTGAACCAGCTTGCCTTTGGAGTCTCTTTTCCACTGAGCTCCTTCCACACATACGTCCATGAGGACTTAGTCCAACCTTTGATCAAAGTTGACCCTTCTAGTGTAGGGGCGTGCATCTCCTTGCATCATTGGCAAGTTGAATGCCAACCTTACATTTTCCGGACTAAAATCTAAGTATTTCCCCCGAACCATTGTAAGCCAATTCTTTGGGTTCGGGTTCACACTTTGATCATGGTTTTTGGTGACCCATGCATTAGCATAGAACTCTTGAACCATTAAGATTCCGACTTGTTGAATGGGGTTGGTGAGAACTTTCCAACCTCTTTTTCGAATCTCATGTCAGATCTCCAGATACTCATTCCTTTTGAGCATGAAAGGGACCTCAATGATCACCTTCTTCTTGGCCACAACTTCATAGAAGTGGTCTTGATGGACCTTTGAAATGAATCTCTCCATCTCCCATGACTCAGAGGAGGAAGCTTTTGCCTTCCCTTTCCTCTTTCTAGAGGTTTCTCCGGCCTTAGGTGCCATAATAGTTATCGAAAAACAAAAAGCAACGCTTTTACCACACCAAACTTAGAAGGTTTGCTCATCCCCGAGCAAAAGAAGAAAGAAAGAAGTAGAAGAAGAAGAAAATGGAAGAGATGGAGAGGTGTGAATGGTTCGGCCAAGGGGGAAAGGAGTGTGTATGATGTGTGGAAATGAAGGAGGGATGAGGGGTTTATATAGGAGTGGAGAGAGGGGTAGGGTTTGTGTATTAGGGGTTGGGAAATAGTGATTTTGAATTTGATTTGTGAGGTGATGGGGAAGGAAAATGGAGATGATTGGTGAGGAGTATTTGGGGAAGGGTGCTATGGGAAGGTGTGAAGAAGAGAGAGAGAGAATTGAGGTAGGTGGGGATCCTGTGGGGTCCACAGATCCTGAGGTGTCAAGGATTTCTCATCCCTGCACCATTTTGGCGCGTAAACGCCCCTTGGAGTGCCAATCCTGGCGTTTAACGCCAGCTTTTCTTTCCTTTCTGGCGTTAAATGCCAACTTTTCTCCCCTTTCTAGCGTTAAACGCCAGTCTGGTGCCCTTTTCTGGCGTTAAACGCCCAGAATGGTGCCAGACTGGGTGTTTAACGCCCATTCTGCTACTCTTACTAGCGTTTAAACGCCGGTAAGCTCATCTTTCAGGGTGTGCTATTTTCAATGCTGTTTTTTATTTTAGCTTTTGTTTTTGTGACTCCACATGATCATCATCCTAAAGAAAACATAAAATAACAATAGAAATTTAACATAGATAAGTAAAAATTGGGTTGCCTCCCAACAAGCGCTTCTTTAAAGTCAATATCTTGACAGTGGGCTCTCATGGAGCCTCACAGCTACTCAGAGCATGATGATGGCCTCCCAACACCAAACTTAGAGTTTGAATGTGGGGGCTTTGTTTGACTCTACATTGAGAGAAGCTTATCATGCTTCTTCTCCATGTGTACAGAAGGAGATTTTTTAGCTTTAAACACAAGGTAGTCCTCATTCACTTGAAGGACCAACTCTCCTCTGTCAACATCAATCATAGCTTTTGTTGTGGCTAGGAAGTGTCTGCCAAGGATAATGGATTCATCTTTATTCTTCCCAGTGTCCAGGATTATGAAGTCAGCAGGGATGTAAAGGCCTTCAACCTTTACCAAGACATCATCTACAAGTCCATAAGCCTGTTTCCTTGAATTGTCTGCCATCTCTAGTGAGATTCTTGCAGCTTGCACCTCAAGGATCCCTAGTTTCTCCATTACAGAGAGGGGCATGAGGTTTATACTTAACCCTAGGTCACACAGAGCCTTCTCAAAGGTCATGGTGCCTATGGTACAGAGTATTAAGAATTTTTTGGAATCTGGTTTCTTCTGAGGTAATGTCTGCCTAATCAAGTCATTCAGTTCATTGGTGAGCAAGGGGGGTTCATCCTCCCGAATCTCATTACCAAATAACTTGGCATTCAGCTTCATGATTGCTCCCAGGAACTTAGCAACTTGCTCTTCAGTAATATCTTTATCCTCATCAGAGGATGAATACTCATCAGAGCTCATGAATGGCAGAAGTAGGTTCAATGGAATCTCTATGGTCTCTGTATGAGCCTCAGATTCCCTTGGTTCCTCAAAGGAGAACTTCTTTTCGTTCAGAGGACATCCCATGAGGTTTTTCTCACTGGGAATCATGTCCTCCTTACTCTCTCCAGGTTTGGCCATGTTGGTCATGGTTATGGACTTGCACTCTCTCTTGGGATTTTCTTCTGTATTGCTTGGGAGAGTGCTAGGAGGAATTTCAGTAATTTTCTTACTCAGCTGACCCACTTGTGCCTCCAAATTTCTAATGGAGGATCTTGTTTCAATCATGAAACTGAAGGTGGTCTTAGATAGATCAGAGACTATAGTTGCTAAGTCAGAGTGGCTCTGCTTAGAATTCTCTGTCTGTTGTTGAGGAGATGATGGAAAAGGTTTGCTATTTCTAAACCTGTTTCTTCCACCATTATTATTATTGAAGCCTTGATTAAGCTTCTGTTGATCCTTCCATGAGAGATTAGGATGATTCCTCCATGAAGAATTGTAGGTGTTTCCATAGGATTCTCCCATGTAATTCACCTCTGCCATTGCAGGATTCTTAGGGTCATAGGCTTCTTCTTCAGAAGAAGCCTCCTTAGTACTGCCTGATGCAGCTTGCATTCCAGACAGACTCTGAGAAATTATATTGACTTGCTGAGTCAATATTTTGTTCTGAGCCAATATGGCATTCAGAGTATCAATCTCAAGAACTCATTTCTTCTGAGATGTCCCATTATTTACAGGATTCCTTTCAGAAGTGTACATGAACTAGTTATTTGTAACCATTTCAATGAGTTCCTGGGCTTCTGCAGGCGTCTTCTTTAGATGAAGAGATCCTCCAATGACATCTTGGAAAGTTCAAACAAACCATCATAGAATATGCATATGATACTCCATTTTGAAAGCATGTCAGAAGGACACCTTCTGATCAACTGCTTGTATCTTTCCCAAGCTTCATAGAGGATTCGCCTTCCTTCTATCTGAAGGTCTAGACTTTCACTCTAAGCTTACCCAATTTATGAGGTGGAAAGAACTTTGCCAAGAAGGCATTGACCAGTTTTTCCCAAGAGTTCAGGCTTTCCTTAGGTTGTGAGTCCAACCATGTCCTAGCTCTGTCTCTTACAGCAAAAGGGAAGAGCATAAGTCTGTAGACCTCAGGGTCAACCCCATGGGTCTTAACAGTGTCACAGATTTGCAAGAATTCAGCTAAAAACTGATGAGAATCTTCCAATGGAAGTTCATGATACTTGCAATTCTACTGCATTAGAGAAACTAATTGAGGCTTAAGCTCAAAGTTGTTTGCTCCAATTGCAAGAATTGAGATGCTCCTTCCACAGAAGTCAGGAGAGGGTGCAATAAAGTCACCAAGCATCTTCCTTGCATTGTTGGCAATGTTGTTATTTTCGGCTGCCATGTCTTCTTCTTTTTCGAAAATTTCTGTTAGGTCCTCTCCAGAGAGTTGTGCTTTAGCTTCTCTTAGCTTCTTCTTCAAGGTCCTTTCAGGTTCAGGATCATCTTCAACAAGAATGCCCTTGTCCTTGTTCTTGCTCATAAGAAAGAAAAGAGAACAAGAAAGTATGGAATCCTCTATGTCACAGTATAGAGATTCCTTAAGGTGTCAGAGAAAAACAGGAATAGAAGGATGAGGTAGGTAGATAAGAATTCGAACATATGAAGAGAGAGAGAAAGAGAGTCTGAATTGCTAATTGAGGAGGAGTGTTAGTCCATAAATAGAAAGAGGTGAGAAGGGGGAAAAATTTTTGAAAATTTTTTTAAATAAAACTAAAAATTTTAAAATAATCAAAAAGGATTTTGAAAAAGTGGTTGATGGATTTTCGAAAATTAAGAGTGAAAAGGTGGTTTTGAAGAAGATTTTGAAATCAGTAATCAAAAAGATATGATTGAAAATTATTTTGAAAAAAGATGTGGTTGAGAAGATATGATTGAGAAGATATGATTGAAAAATAATTTTAAAAGATTTGACTTATTTTTTTTTTAGAATTAATGACTTGGCTAATAAGAAATTTAAAAGATATGATTCTAAAATTCAAATATTGAACCTTTCTTAACAAGGAAGTGACAAACTTGAAATTTTTTTTTGAATCAAATCATTAATTGGTAGCCAGGATTTTCAGAAATAGTGAGGGCAAAATGGAAAAAGATTTGATTTTGAAAAAAAATATGATTTGAAAAAGATTTGATTTTGAAAAAGTATGAAGATTTGAAAAAGATTTGAATTAAAAACTAACTTACCTCCCTTGTGTTGTCCTGGCGTTAATCGCCCACAATGGTATCCATTCTGGTGTTTAACGCCCAATTGGCTACCTACTTGGGCGTTTAAACGCCAGCCAGGTACGCGAGAATTCCTTCTTCACTGGGTGTTTTGAACGCCCAGCTTTTTCTCTGTGATTCCTCTACTGTATGTTCTGAATCTTCAATTCTCTGTATTATTGACTTGAAAAGACATAATTTTGAAAATTTTTTCTAAATTTTTAATGATGAGAGAGAACAACAACAAAATGAAACTAATCATAAAAAAACTAAGATCAAATAAACAATGCATACAAGAACACGTTGAATGTCAAGATGAACATCAACACATATTTTTAAGAAAAGAAAGATATGCAAGACACCAAACTTAGAAATCTTCATATTAGAGACACTAACAAATTGAGAATGCACATGAGAAACAATAATAGACACAAAAAAAGAGAATTTAAAGATCAGACCCAAGAAAATCATCAAGAACAACTTGAAGATCAATGAAGAACATAATGCATATATTTTATTTTTTCAAAAATTTTTAAGATAATTTAAAGTTATGCAATTGACACCAAACTTAAAATTTGATACTAGACTCAAACAAGAAACACAAAATTTTTGGTTTTTATGATTTTATGAAATTTTTTGTATTTTTCAAAAATTATTTGGAAAAAGAAAAAACAAATAAGGTCAGAATTTTTAATATGAATTCCAGGAATCATGCAATGTTAGTTTAAAGCTTCAGTCTAAAAAAAAAGATTAGACATGGCTAGCTAAGCTTTAGCAGGACATTACATACAACAGCCAAATTGATGGGAATCAATTAGCTCCTGTGATGTGATGCATTCGCATATTTGCTATATTAGCTAGTTAGTTTAGTTAGTTCTAGCTTAGTTTCATTCATTATCATTAAAATAAATAAGCATTTGTGTGAGTTTTCTCTCCATGTATTCATGAACCAAGAACTAGGTGAAATTTAGCATAATCCATGCAATTGACTCAAGGAGTTTACAAATGAATTAGTATGAATGAATCTCTTAAAATTTATTGCATAAGATGGTAGGACTTTGAGGAAGTTTCTTTGGTTAATGATAAGTGATGGAGTAGCAAGGTCAAGCCAGCAAGAATTGGAGCAAGAAGGCTTGAAGATAGATCAAGCTTGGCAAGGAAGCAGAGGATCGCACGTTGCCAACTTGGGCTACCACTGGCGTGTTTGATGATAACGCCAGCAGCCCTGGAGAGTGATCCTAGAGGAGTTTGCACATTGCCAACTTGCACTACTACTTGAGTGCTTGGCAATAACGTCAAGAGGCAAGACTTGGCAAGAGGGGAGAGGGCTCGAGCACGTTCCCAACGCCACCAACAAGGGCATGCTTGGTGACAACGCCAGCAGCAAGAAGGCTTGGATAGGAATGATGTGGAGCACGTTGCCAACTCCAAGTTCTGAAGGCGTGTTCCTTGGCAACGCACCAAGCAACCTTGGAGGGCAACTTCTAACCTCGAGCACGTTGCTAGCCAAGAGATGCAGGGGCATGTTTGATGGCAACGCAGGCAAGCAACGCAGCAAGTAAGCTTGCCCAGGAAAGGGAAAAGTACGTTGCCAACGCCAATCTATATGGGCGTGTTTGATGGAAATGCAACAACAAGGTTTTGGGCCAACTAAGAGCTCGAGCATGTTGCCAACGCCAGCTTCCATTGGCATGTTTCAAGGCAATGCTGGGCACTCACTCAAGGCAACCCTGGCTTCCACTCGAGCACGTTGCCAACGCCAGCCTCCATTGGCGTTTTTCAAGGCAACGCTGAGCTAGAAGACTTGGTCCAGGAAGGGGCACGTTGCCAACGCCAAGTTCTATGGGCATTTTCCAAGGCAACGTAGCAAGCGAAGTTTGACACCATAAGAAAGAATCGAGCACGTTGTTGACATTGGGTGAGCAAAGGCGTGTTTGAGACTAACGCCAGCAAACAACGCCAAGCTAGAAAGCCTGGCCATGCAATGTAGTTAGCGTTGCGAATGCTGGCAACATGGGCGTGCTTGGTAATAACGCCAAGAAGCAAAAATGAGCAAGGATTGGCTGGGAGGATGAAGGCTGCTACGTTGCCAACTCCAGGATACATTGGCGTGTCCAATGATAACGCCAGGCAACCATGGAGAGTAGTTCTAAGCCCTCGAGCACGTTACCAGCCTAGAGATACATGGGAGTTCTCTATGATAACGTGCAAGCAAAGTTGGCAAAGATCATTCACTCGAGCACGTTGCTAACGCCAAGTTCCATTGGCGTGTTCCAAGGCAACATAGCAAGCAAAGTTGAAGACTAGAAGGCAGCCCTGGAGGGATGCATCGAGCACGTTGCCAACGTGCTAACAAGGGGTGTGTTCATCAACAATGCCAGCTCCATGTCTCAGCCCTGGGAGGTTTGGCACGTTGCCAACTTGGAAGGAATGAAGGCGTGTCCAGCAACAACTCCAACGAACTTGGCAGCCTGACCTTACCCTCTTTAAGGAAGCATAACTTGAGATAGGAAGATCCAATTGAGATGATACCAAGTGCATTAGAAAGAAGACATTCTGAGCTTTCCAATGATGTATGATAGTTTATATTGAAGCAGAGGATTGAAGCTCAAATTCTGGGCAACATTAGGCATGAAAAGTGGAGCCAAGAAGAAGAAAAGCCAAGTTGTTAGCAACAACTTGGGCTAACAACGCCCAGCACAAAGCTCCCAGCCCAGGAAACCCATGAGCATGTTGCCAATGTGCCTTTACACTGGCGTGTTTGCCAGTAACGCCAGGCCATTGGACCAGAAGCAATGAGAATGAGCTCTGCTCCCTCTGTTTAGCAACACTTCTTTCATTGAGCGAAGAATTCAACAAGGATAAAGCCCACATTGCTAGCCCAATTGAGGATCTCTAAAGGGGTTTAGGAGTAGTATAAATAGAGAGGAGCTTTGTACTTACGTGGGGAGACTTTTTTTACATACTTTTATTTTTTTACATTACACTTTTCTTGCACTTTTACTCTTTACTTTTTACTGCATTTTGAGAGGCATACCGGTGAACTATTTTGTTTATTTTGTTT
>NC_029788.2:99450232-99462239 GCF_000816755.2 Arachis ipaensis
TTAGATTTAGTTTTAATTACTTACAATTTACTTCTCTGCTCTCTACAATTCAGCATTCTACTTTCTTGTAATTTATTGTTTATGTCATTTAAGTTTCTTGCAATCTAAGTTTCCGTTATTTACTTTCAGTCATTTAATTTGCCTTCATTACTTCAGTTCTTTAAATTTCTTGTCATTTAATTCCTTGCAATTTCTTTCAAATGTTCAAATCTCATGAATCAAAATAATGTCTGCTTAACTAGAATACCATTTAACTAAATTTGCTTAATCCACCAATCTCCGTGGGATCGACCTCACTCCGGTGAGTTTTACTACTTGATACGATCTGGTATACTTGCCGGTAATTACGTAAAATTTTAATTTTCGCGTATCAAGTTTTTGGCGCCGATGCCGGGGATTGGCAAAGATTAACAATGATTAAGTGAATGGTAGTTTAGATTAAGCATTTTTTTTGTCAAGACCCACTAACTGTTTGATATTTTGCTTCATTAACTTTAACTTCACTCTAGCAATAGAGTATTTTACTTGTGTTGTTGGTTTTGTTGTATGTCAAAAGCAAGGAGAGAGGTCTCCACCTTTTGGGAGAGTGACGAGAGAACTCTCCGAAGATTGAGAAGAGAAGCAAGAGGAAAAGGAGTAATCGGTGAAGAAGACTCAGAAGGAGAAGATCAAGCCATGGAGGGCAATCTGCATAACCATCCTGAGGGAGTTGCCAACAATAACGGCCCACCACAAAAGAGAGTTCTAGCTTCTTACACTTTCCCCAATCCCAGAAACTGTGGGAGCAGCATACTCACTCCCAATGTTCACGCAAGTAACTTTGAATTGAAACCTCAGCTTATCACTCTCGTGCAAAATAATTGTTCCTATGGAGGAGGTCCCCTTGAGGATCCAAATCAACACCTATCTGTCTTCCTAAGAATATGTGAAACTGTCAAGACAAATGGTGTGCATCCAGATATTTACAAGCTGTTGTTGTTCCCATTTTCTTTGAGGGACAAGGCATCTCAATGGCTTGAGACATTCCCCAAAGAAAGCATCAACACTTGTGATGATTTGGTGAATAAATTCCTATCTAAGTTCTATCCACCTCAGAGGATCATCAGATTGAAGACGGAGGTGCAAACATTCACTCAAATGGATGGGGAATCATTGTATGATGCATGGGAAAGATACAAAGCTCTGATTAGGAAATGTCCACCTGAGATGTTCAGTGAATGGGATAGACTTCAAAATTTCTGTAAGGGGTTAACTCTAAAAGCTCAAGAGTCCTTGGATCACTCTGCGGGGGGCTCACTACAATTGATGAAGACAGCCGAGGAAGCCCAGAATCTCATAGATATGGTAGCAAACAACTAATATTTCTATGCTCATCAGAGGCAATGCCAACCCGTTCAAAAGAAGGGTGTGTTGGAATTAGAAGGAGTGGACACCATCTTGGCACAGAACAAGTTGATACACCAACAAATCCAGCAACAAATGGAAATGATGGCTAAAAGAATAGATGGCCTCCAACTAGCTTCAGTGAGCACAACAAATCAACCTTCAATTGAATGGGGCCAAGGTAAAGTAAGCAACACTGAGCAGCAACAAGAACAAGTTCAATACATGCAGAATGCCTCGAATCCTTCTCAGAATGAATTCCATGGTGACACATACAACTCATCCTTGAGGAATCACCCCAACCTGAAGTGGGGTGAGAATCAAAATCAATGGCAAAAGGACAACAACTCCAACCAATCCCTTAACACAAACAACCAAAATCATTCATCTAATAACACTAACCAATACAAGAAACCACAGAACACATATCAACCACCCCACAACAACTCACAAATTCACCAAAACACCTTCCCCACACCACCATTCAATTCACAAAATAACCACCCCAATGCCCCAAATAACTTCCAACAACAACAACCTCATCTTATCATACCACCAATTGACCATCATGAAACTAGAATCTCAAATCTTGAAGCAGCCTTACAAAACCTTGCTCAAAGCACACAATCAATTGCACAGACCACTCAAACTTTGCTCAAGGGACAAGAGAGATATGAAGTCACTATGAGGAACCTTGAGCAACAAGTAGGACAATTAGCCAAACAAGCTGAACGGCCAACTAATGTGCTTCCAAGTGATACAATCCCCAATCCAAGGGAAGAATGCAAAGCTGTGCAGTTGAGAAGTGGCAAGATAGTTGGAAGAGAAGTCAACAAAGAAGCAACAGAGTATGAAGTGGAGGATACAATAGACAAGAAGGAGGATGAAAAGGCATCAACATCCAAAAATAGCAAAGAAACTGAGGAGCCACTAAGCAAGTTGCCAACTGAAAACAACAATGCCAATAACAAGGAAATTGTGAAGCCACAGCAAGAGGAAAGAAATGAAGGGGTAAAATCTTATGCACCCAAGCTCCCTTACCCAACAAGGTTACACAAAGGAATAAGAGACCAGCAATTCCCAAAATTCTTAGAGATCTTCAAGAAGCTTGAAATTAACGTTCCATTGGCCGAAGCTTTGGAGCAAATGCCATTGTATGCAAAGTTTCTTAAAGAATTGATCACCAAGAAGAGAAGCTGGCAGGAGAAAGAAACTGTGCTCCTCACTCAAGAGTGTAATGCCATCATTCAAAAGGGACTACCACCAAAACTCAAAGACCCAGGCAGCTTCCTCATACCATGCACAATTGGGAACATGGCCATTGATAAATCACTTTGTGACCTGGGAGCAAGCATCAACTTAATGCCTCTTGCCATGATGAAGAAGCTGATGATAGAAGAGGTTAAACCTACAAGGATGTCACTACAACTGGCTGACAGATCCCTCAAAATGCCAAATGAAGTAGTGGAGAATCTCTTGGTAAAAGTGGAAAATTTCATATTTCCAGCCGACTTTGTGGTGTTGGACATGGATGAAGAGGGAAGTAACTCAGTCATTCTTGGTAGACCCTTTCTGGCCACTGCCAAAACAATCATTGATGTGGAGAAGGGGGAGATGATCTTCAGAGTACATGATGAACAAATGACCATAAATGTCTTCAAGGCAATGCAATATCCAGCTGAGAAAGAGAGTTGCATGAGGATTGATGTGGTGGATTCTTTAGTTGAAGAAATATTTGAAGCAAGTCATGAGGAGAATCAAGAAGAAACTCAAGACATCCAAGAGCAAGAAGTAAAAGAGATACAACCATCAGAGGAACCAACTGAAGTTAAGACAGAAAGTGCACCACAACAAGAGCTAAAACCTCTACCCCCTCATCTTAAATATGCATTCATTGGTGAGAAGGATCACTTCCCAGTGATCATCAACTCCACTTTGAGTGACGAAGAAGAAGAAAAGCTACTTGCTGTACTAAGAGCCTACAAGGATGCTCTGGGATGGACCATTGATGACTTGAAGGGTATAAGCCCTGCTATATGTATGCATAAGATTCTCTTGGAGGAAAATTCCAAACCAGTAGTACAACCTCAGAGAAGACTGAATCCCACAATGATGGAGGTTGTTCAGAAGGAAGTGATGAAGTTATGTAAAGCTGGAATCATTTACCCCATCTCCAACAGCCCATGGGTGAGCCCAGTTCAAGTAGTACCCAAGAAAGGTGGCATGACTGTCATTGTCAATGAGAAGAATGAAATCATACCCACAAGAACAGTGACAGGATGGAGAATGTGCATTGACTATAGAAGGCTGAATGATGCCACACGAAAAGATCACTTCCCCCTCCCTTTCATTGACCAAATGCTTGAAAGGTTGGATGGCCATGCCTATTACTACTTCCTTGATGGATATTCTGGCTATAATCAAATAGTTGTTGACCCCATGGATCAAGAGAAGACCTCCTTCACCTGCCCCTTTGGAGTTTTTGCTTACAGGAGAATGCCATTCGGGTTATGTAATGGCCCAGCTACCTTTCAGAGGTGCATGCTATCAATCTTCTCAGACATGGTAGAAAAATTTATTGAAGTCTTTATGGATGATTTCTCCATTTTTGGTGATTCTTTCAATGATTGCTTACACCATCTTACTCTAGTCTTGACAAGGTGCCAAGAAACCAATTTGGTTTTGAACTGGGAGAAATGCCATTTTATGATACCCGAAGGAATTGTTCTTGGTCACAAAATTTCAAGAAAGGGTATAGAGGTGGACAAGACAAAAGTAGAAATTATAGAAAAGCTTCCACTGCCAACAAATGTAAAAGCTGTTAGAAGTTTCTTGGGCCATGCTGGGTTCTATAGACGGTTCATCAAAGATTTTTCTAAAATAGCAAAACCACTAAGCAACTTGCTTGTGGTGAGCAACCCTTTTTCCTTTGATGATGAATGTAAACAGGCCTTTGAGACTCTAAAAGCTAAGCTCACCACAGCACTAATTATCACACCCCCAAGTTGGGGATTACCTTTTGAACTTATGTGTGATGCAAGTGACCTTGCAATTGGTGCTGTGCTGGGACAGAGGAAGGACAAGAAGCACCATGTCATCTACTATGCAAGCAAAGTATTGAATGAAGCTCAAAGAAATTATACCACAATGGAGAAAGAACTACTAGCTGTGGTGTATGCTTTTGATAAATTTAGGCAATATTTGATTGGATCCAAAATCTTAGTTTACACTGATCACGCTGCTCTCAAGTATCTAATGTCGAAACAGGATGCCAAACCAAGGCTAATTAGATGGATATTGCTTCTACAAGAGTTTGACATTGAGATCAAGGACAGAAAGGGTAGTGAGAATCAAGTTGCTGACCATCTATCAAGATTGCCACAAGAGACGAGTCAAGACACCTCTCAACCAGTGAATGAAAATTTTCCAAATGATCACCTCTTACAAATTCAACAAACTCCTTGGTTTGCGGACATGGCCAACTACAAAGCAGGAAGGAGTATTCCACAAGAGTACACAAGGCAACAAGTTAAGAAGCTGCTACATGAGGCTGAGTCATTTTTGTGGGATGAGCCTTTCCTATTCAAAAGATGTCCAGATGGAATGATTAGAAGATGTGTGCCAGAGATTGAAATGAAGGACATACTATGGCATTGTCACAATTCAAGCTATGGTGGTCATTTTGGAGCTGAAAGGATTGCTGCAAAGGTCCTCCAAAGTGGGTTCTATTGGCCTTCTATCTTCAAGGATGCCAGAGAATTTGTGAGTCATTGCAATGAATGCCAAAGAACAGGAGGCTTGACAAAGAAGAATCAGATGCCTTAGAAGTTCATTTTAGAAATGGAACTCTTTGACTTATGGGGAATAGACTTTATGGGGCCCTTCCCTCCATCTTACACATTCAAATATATCTTGGTGGCAGTGGAGTATGTTTCGAAATGGGTAGAGGCAATAGCCATGATGAGCGGATATTTTATACGCTTTTTGCGGTTAATTTCATATAGTTTTGAGTATGTTCTAGTTAGTTTTTAGTCTATTTTCATTAGTTTTTAGGAAAAATTCATATTTCTGGACTTTACTATGAGTTGTATGTTTTTCTATAATTTCAGGTATTTTTCTGGCTAAAATTGAAGGAGCTGAGCAAAAATCTGATTCAGGCTGAAAAAGGACTACTGATACTGTTGGATTCTGACCTCCCTGCACTCAAAGTGGATTTTCTGGAGCTACAGAACTCGAAATGGCATGCTTCTAATTGCGTTGGAAAGTAGACATCCAGGGCTTTTCCGCAATATATAATAGTTTATACTTTGCACAAGGATAGACGACGTAAACTGGAGTTCAACGCCAGTTCTCTGCCCAATTCTGGCGTCCAGCGCCAGAAAAGGATCAAAAGCTAGAGTTGAACGCCCAAACTGGCACAAAAACTGGCGTTCAACTCCACAAATGGCCTCTGCAGGTGAATTGCTTAACTCTCAGCCCCAGCACACACCAAGTGGGCCCCAGAAGTGGATCTCTGCATCATCCATCATAGTTTACTCATTTTTTGTAAACCTAGGGTACTAGTTTAGTATTTAAACAACTTTTAGAGACTTATTTTGTATCTCATGACATTTAGATCTGAACTTTGTACTCTTTGACGGCATGAGTCTCTAAACTCCATTGTTGGGGGTGAGGAGCTCTGCTGTGCCTCGATGAATTAATGCAAGTATTTCTGTTTTCCATTCAAACACGCTTGTTCCTATCTAAGATGTTCATTCGCGCTTAACTGTGATGAAGGTGATGATCCGTGACACTCATCACCTTCCTCAAACCATGAACGTGTGCCTGACAACCACCTCTGTTCTATATCCGATTGGATGAGTATCTCTTAGATCTCTTAATTAGAATCTTCGTGGTATAAGCTAGAATTGATGGTGCCATTCATGAGAATCCGGAAAGTCTAAACCTTGTCTGTGGTATTCCGAGTAGGATTCAATGATCGAATGACTGTGACGAGCTTCAAACTCGCGAGTGCTGGGCGTTAGTGACAGACGCAAAAGGAAGAAGGATCCTATTCCAGTATGATCGAGAACCGATAGGTGCTTAGCCGTGCTGTGACAGAGCATGTGAGCATATTCTTCACTGAGAGGATGGGATGTAGCCATTGACGACGGTGAACCCCTACATACAGCTTGCCATAGGAGGACGTGCGTGCGTGAACAAGAAGACAGAGGAAAACAGAGATTCAGAAGACAAAGCATCTCCAAAACTCCAACATATTCTCCATTACTGCATAACAAGTAACCTTTAATTCATGCTCTCTTGTTTATTCGTAATTCAACTGATAAACATAATTGACTTCCTGACTAAGATTTACAAGATAACCATAGATTGCTTCAAACCAACAATCTCCGTGGGATTCGACCCTTACTCACGTGAGGTATTACTTGGACGACCCAGTGCACTTGCTGGTCAGTGGTACAAGTTGTGAAAAGTGTGATTCACAATTTGTGCACCAAGTTTTTGGCGCCGATGCCGGGGATTGTTCGCGTTTGGACAACTAACGGTTTATTTTGTTGCTTAGATTAGGAAAATTTTCTCTTTTTTTGTTTAGAGTCTCGTATTATTATCGTGTTAAAAAATTTTAGAATCCTTATTTTCTTATTAAAACCTTTTTCAAAAATAATTTTTCTATTAAATCCTATGCCAAACTTTAAGTTTGGTGTTTTCTTGTTGATTTCTCTTAAAATTTTCGAAAATTTTCATAACTCATTTGGCTAGAGCGTTAATCTGTGTTCTTGGTAATTGGGTTAGAATCTTTTATATTCTTTTCAAAACCTTCTTTTTCATAAATAATAATTTCTCTATTAAATTGTGTGCCAAACTCTAAGTTTGGTGTTTTCTTGTTGATTTCCCTTTGGTTTTCGAAAATTTTATTTTGGTTTTCAAAAAATTTTTAAGTTTGGTGTTCCTTGGTGTTTTCCCTCCAAAATTTTTGAAAATAAGGAGCATTAAATCTAAAAATTTTAAATCTTGTGCCATCTTATTGTTTTTCTCTTTCCTAAAAAAAAATCAAAAATATTTTTTCTCTCTATTTTAAAAGTAAATTTTCGAAATCTATTTCTAAAATTCAGATTTTTTTTTCAAAATTTAAAATCTTTTTCAAAAATCATCATATCCTTTTCAAAACCTTCTAACCACTTTCTCTCTCCTCAATTTTTTTCGAAAATCTTTCACTCATTTTTATTTATTTTATTTTGATTTATTTTGTTTTCGAAATAAATAAATAAATAAATAAAAATATTTTTCCTATTTTACATCATCTCCCTTTCTCCATCATGGACCTAAGCGGAAATGAACAGTCCAAGAGGACTCTGGGGTCATATTCTAACCCCTCTACTGCTTCATATGGGAGTAATATCTGCATACCCTCCATTGGAGTCAGTAGCTTTGAGACCTGATTCGGAGGATTCAGAGGACATGAAGGAGCCTCTGAAATTTCTTCTGAAAGAGGAAAAACCTCCTAAACCCGAGCTCAAGTAATTACCACCATCCTTAAAATATGCGTTTCTGGGAGAAGGTGACACTTTTCCAATGATCATAAGCTCTGCTTTAAATTCACAGGAAGAGGAGGCACTTATTCAAGTGCTAAGGACACACAAGACAGCTCTTGGGTGGTCCATAGGTGACCTTAAGGGTATAAGCCCAGCTAGATGCATGCACAAAATCTTATTGGAGGATAATGCCAAACCAGTGGTTCAACCACAGAGGCGGCTAAATCCAGCCATGAAAGAAGTAGTGCAGAAAGAGGTCACCAAACTACTAGAGGCTAGGATTATTTATCCTATTTCTGATAGCCCCTGGGTAAGCCCTGTCCAAGTCGTCCCAAAAAAGGGAGGCATGACAGTGATTCATAATGAAAAAATGAATTGGTTCCTACAAGAACAGTTACAGGGTGGCGCATGTGTATTGACTATAGAAGGCTCAATACAGCCACCAGAAAGGATCATTTTCCTTTACCTTAACAAGGAATCTTGGAAATTGACTTGTTTGACGTATGGGGAATTGACTTCATAGGACCTTTCCCACCATCATACTCAAACACTTATATTCTGGTGGTAGTTGACTATGTATCAAAATGGGTTGAGGCTATTGCCACACCCACCAATGATACCAAAATAGTGCTGAAGTTCCTCCAGAAACATATCTTTAGTAGGTTTGGTGTCCCTAGAGTACTAATCAGTGATGGGGGCACTCACTTCTGCAATAAACAGCTTTACTCTGCCATGGTTCGGTATAGAATTCGCCACAAGGTGGCCACTCCATATCATCCACAAACCAATGGGCAAGCTGAAGTCTCTAACAGAGAATTAAAGAGAATCCTGGAACGGACAGTAAATACCCGTAGAAAAGATTGGGCACGGAGCTTGGATGATGCTCTGTGGGCTTACAGGACATCATTCAAGACCCCTATAGGGACATCTCCATACCAACTCGTGTATGGTAAGGCATGTCACCTGCCCGTGGAACTGGAACATAAGGCCTACTGGACAACCAGATTCCTAAACTTTGATGCCAAATTAGCAGGAGAAAAACGATTGCTCCAACTAAATGAGCTAGAGGAATTTAGATTCACAGCTTCCGAGAATGCCAAGCTTTATAAAGAAAAATCAAAAAAGTGGCATGACAGAAAGCTGCCATCTAGAATCTTTGAACCAGGACAGAAGGTTCTGTTATTTAACTCTAGACTCAGGCTATTCCCCGGGAAACTGAAATCCCGGTGGAGGGGACCATACGTGATTACAAGTGTATCACCATATGGTTATGTGGAGCTTCAAGATATTGATTCTGATAAGAAGTTCATTGTCAATGGACAGAGAATCAAGCATTATCTTGAAGGCAACATTGAGCAAGAATGCTCAAGGCTGAAGCTAGATTAAAAGCTCAGCAAGGTCCAGCTAAAGACAATAAAGAAGCGCTTGCTGGGAGGCAACCCAGCCATAGGGCAACAATCCTCTAAGCATTCTGCCCTATTTTTATTTTTATTTTTATTTTTATTTTTATTTTTATTTTTATTTGTTTATATAAAGTTCACTGACACTAAGGTGAGAAATCATCTACAGAAGACCTCGGCACACAAAACAGAGAAAAAGAGCTCACTGGCAAGAAAACGCCAGTAAAAGTGTATTTTGGGCGTTCAACGCCCAAAATGGGCATCCACTGGGCGTTGAACGCCAGTAATGGTAGCAATCTGGGCGTTCAATGCCAGAAATGGGCACCCACTGGGCGTTGAACGCCAGTAATGGCAGCAGCTGGGCGTTGAACGCCCAGGAGAGCAGCAATTGGGCGCTGAACGCCCAAAACAGGCAGTGTTTGGGCGTTCAAACGCCAGGATGGCAGGGAGGAGACAAAACTCATTTTTATTCAAAATTTTTCATTCCAACCTTAATTTTCTTACTTCAATTCATGATTTCTTACATGAACATGTTAAGAACCTTGATTTCTAAATTCCATAATTTCTAAAAACCCTACCACTAAAAATATCAAATGTATTTTAATCCATAAGCACCAGGCATCTTTGCAAATTCAATCCAACTCTTTTCAAATTTTTTTTTTACAAATCTATCTTTTTCAACTCATCAATATCTTTTTCAAAACCTCCACTTTATCTTTTTCAAAAATTAAATCTATCTTTCTCAAAAATCTTTCATATCATCTCAATTTTAAACTATATCTTCTCTTATCATATCTTCTATCTTATCTTTTCCAAATAAATATTTTTATCATATCTTTATTTTTTTTTTTGAAAACCCCCCCCCCCCCCCCCCCTTATAAATTTGCATTCGGCCTCCCTCCTCTCCCATCAACAATTGCACCTAGCTCTCCTTCTATCCCTCTCCTTTCTTTTCTTTTGCTTGAGTACAAGCAAACCTCTAAGTTTGGTGTGTTTATCCGCAATCACTAAGATCATGGCCCCCAAAGGAAAACAACCCACTCCAAGAGGCAAGAAAGAAAGCGTTCCAAAACCACTTTGGAATCAAGGGAAGTTCTTGTCTAAAGAACATTCGGACCATTATAACAAAATAATGGGTCTAAGATCAGTGATCCCGGAAGTTAGATTCGATCTGAAAGAAGATGAATACCCGGAGATCCAGGAGCAAATTCGAATCAGGAGCTGGGAAGTCCTAGCTAATCCTGAAACGAACGTGGGAAGGAACATGGTCCAGGAGTTCTATGCTAATATGTGGCAAACTGACAAGCAGAAACTATCTGGGACTGCTCTCTATGACTATCGGACCGTGGTCAGAGGAAAGATTGTTCATACCCACCCTGATAGGATCAGGGAGATCTTAAAGCTACCTCAGCTGAAGGATGATCCAGACTCCTTCAACAGGAGGATGATGAGAGCAGACAAGGGCCTGGATAAGATTCTAGAGGACATATGTATCCCTGGAGCCAGGTGGACCACCAACACAAAGGGTGTCCCAAATCAACTCAAGAGAGAGGATCTCAAACCAGTCGCCAGAGGATGGCTAGACTTCATTGGGCATTCTCTGTTGCCTACTAGCAACCGTTCTGAAGTCACAGTTAAAAGAGCAGTGATGATCCATTGCATCATGATGGGAAAGGAAGTGGAGGTTCATCAGCTGATTTCAGCTGAACTCTACAAATTGCTAACAAAAATTCTAAAGAGGCCAGGTTGGCTTATCCAAGCGTGATTTCTCTGCTCTGCAAGGACGCTGGAGTAAGGATGGGAATAACTGAGTATATCTCAGTTGAGAAGCCAATCACCAAAGCATCAATAGAAAAACAACAAGCACAGGATGATCCCATCAAGAAGAAAGCACAGGAATTCCTCCCAGAGATCCCTCAATCTAAATACTGGGAGTATCTTGAGACGTCTGTTACCAAGATACGGGAAGCTATGGAGCAAATAATAAAAGAACAGAAGGAACACAGTCAAATGCTGACCTATATGTTTAAAGAACAAGAGGAGCAAGGGCGTGACTTAAGGGAATTGAAGCGCCAAAAGTCTTCTCTTGCAGGACCAAGCACCCCAAGGATCAGAGGAACCCCCGTTCCCCCAGAATAAAGGTTGTTAATTTCCAATTTCTGCCTTAACTCTGTGACAGTGTCCTTATAGAAGTTTACCTTAGGAGTCATATAGTAGTAATTAGTATTTATTTTGATTTTATCTCCAATTAAGCTATAGTTTATTTTTCTCATCATCAGCAAACATGAATAAAATAGTAGATCTTTTGAATAAGAGGCAATAAAATTTCGAATTTTTAATAAGAAAAATTCTAATTAGTAACATGTGGTGGCAATGCTTTCTGTCTTCTGAATGAATGCTTGAACAGTGCATATGTCTTTTGAATTTGTTGTTTAAGACTGTTAAATATGTTGGCTCTTGAAAGAATGATGAACATGAGACATGTTATTGATAATCTGAAAAAAATCATAAAAATGACTCTTGAAGCAAGAAAAAGCAGCAAAGAACAAATCTTGCAGAAAAAAAAATATATATATATATAATAAAATAGGCGAAAAAAAATAGAAAGAAAAAGAAAAAGCAAGCAGAAAAAGCCAAAAGCTCTTAAAACCAAGAGGCAAGAGCAAAAAGCCAATAACCCTTAAAACCAAA
>NC_029788.2:99462253-99463340 GCF_000816755.2 Arachis ipaensis
AATTGCGTTGGAAAGTAGACATCCAGGGCTTTCCAGAAATATATAATAGTTCATACTTTGCACAATGATAGATGACGTAAACTGGCGTTCAACGCCAGTTCTCTGCCTAATTCTGGCGTCCAGCGCCAGAAAAGGATCAAAAGCTGGAGTTGAACGCCCAAACTGGCACAAAAACTGGCGTTCAACTCCACAAATGGCCTCTGCACGTGAATTGCTTAACTCTCAGCCCCAGCACACACCAAGTGGGCCCCAGAAGTGGATCTCTGCATCATCCATCATAGTTTACTCATTTTTTGTAAACCTAGGGTACTAGTTTAGTATTTAAACAACTTTTAGAGACTTATTTTGTATCTCATGATATTTAGATCTGAACTTTGTACTCTTTGACGGCATGAATCTCTAAACTCCATTGTTGGGGGTGAGGAGCTCTGCTGTGCCTCGATGAATTAATGCAAGTATTTCTGTTTTCCATTCAAACACGCTTGTTCCTATCTAAGATGTTCATTCGCGCTTAACTGTGATGAAGGTGATGATCCGTGACACTCATCACCTTCCTCAAACCATGAACGTGTGCCTGACAACCACCTCCGTTCTATATCCGATTGGATGAGTATCTCTTAGATCTCTTAATTAGAATCTTCGTGGTATAAGCTAGAACTGATGGCGGCATTCATGAGAATCCAGAAAGTCTAAACCTTGTCTGTGGTATTCCGAGTAGGATTCAATGATCGAATGACTGTGACGAGCTTCAAACTCGCGAGTGCTAGGCGTTAGTGACAGACGCAAAAGGAAGAAGGATCCTATTCCAATATGATCGAGAACCGACAGGTGATTAGCCGCGCTGTGACAGAGCATGTGAGCATATTCTTCACTGAGAGGATGGGATGTAGCCATTGACGATGGTGAACCCCTACATACAGCTTGCCATAGGAGGACGTGCGTGCGTGAACAAGAAGACAGAGGAAAGCAGAGATTCAGAAGACAAATCATCTCCAAAACTCCAACATATTCTCCATTACTGCATAACAAGTAACCTTTAATTCATGCTCTCTTGTTTATTCGCAATTCAACTGATAAACATAATTGA
>NC_029788.2:99463510-99469532 GCF_000816755.2 Arachis ipaensis
TGGTATTGCAATTTCTAAGGAGAAACATCTTCACTAGGTTTGGGGTGCCAAAGGGACTTATAAGCGATGGAGGAAGTCACTTTTGCAACAAACAATTGAACTCCCTCCTCCATAGATATGGAGTAACCCACAAGGTAGCCACACCCTATCACCCACAGACAAATGGACAAGTTGAACTTACAAACAGAGAGCTAAAGAGAATTTTGGAGAAAACTGTGGGAGCAACAAGAAAAGATTGGGCAAGAAAGATGGATGATGCACTCTGGGCATATCATAGGAAGATCTCCATTTCAGCTGGTATATGGAAAAGTATGCCATTTACCTGTAGAGCTAGAACACAAAGCTTTTTGGGCCACAAAACTTCTAAATCTTGATGCCCAAGTAGCAGGAGAGAAGAGACTGTTGCAACTCAATGAGTTAGAAGAATTCAGACTTGAAGCATATGAGAATGCCAGAATATACAAGGAAAAAGCAAAGAGGTGGCATAACAAGAAGATCTCTCCAAGGACATTTGAACCAGGCCAACAAGTGCTGCTCTTCAACTCTAGGCTAAAGATTTTTCCTGGAAAGCTTAAATCCAAATGGACTGGTCCATACACCATCGCAAGAGTTTCCCCTCATGGCTATGTGGAATTACTTGATGAAGCCTCAAAGGAGACATTCACAGTCAATGGTCACAGGGTAAAGCTCTATCTTGGTGGCCCCTGGAGCAAGGAAGAAAGTGTGCACTTGTTAACATAAGCAAGGGAGCTACAATGTCAAGCTAAGGACAATAAACAAGCGCTTCATGGGAGGCAACCCATGCACAGGAGTCTTTTATTTTCATGCTTTAGTGATCAATAATGAGAGGTTGCATCATATACATCTAAGAGAATAAAGATTGAACTAGCACATAGTGTATGCAAGGCACTAAGTTTGGTGTGGTCAATCTTGAAGCAATTGCAAAAGTTTTTTTTACAACACTTAGTCACAAACTAAGTTTGGTGTCCATACATACACGAAAATGCTAGACCATGGAGCAACAGTGTAGTTATCTCTTTTAGTTATATGAAAGCAACCATTAGATTTAAAATTTTTTTTTTCATTATGATCTCGTTGAATTTCCTTAGTATGAGTCCAAGCATTACAAGAAATTCTAAAGCCTTTGTATTCTTGCTGCAGGGAAGTGAAAGAAAAAAGTGATGGGAGAATCTTGAAGGGAGGATCACGGACACACACACAAGAAAGGAGAAGTCACATGTGCCTTGGGTTTTGTACATCCACATGTACCTTGGATTGTGTGCATTGAGGAAAACACCTTAGCATGCATTAGGCAAAGAAGATTCATGTTTCCCATGCCTTGACCGAACCATCAAGACCATTCTCCCATCATAAATATTACTTTAACCACTCCAACCACAATCATCAAACCTCACTTTGTCCTCACGTATATATATACCACTCTCCATCACCACATTTCATCAATTCACCTCAGCCGAAATCACACTCAACCCTTTAAGCATCCTTGCTTCACAGATTTTGGCCTTGATCCTAAGAATTGCTTAGCAAAATTCAGGATGCACTATTTCCCCTAGCCTACCCGAACCACCCCACTTCTTCATTCCCTCTCACAATCACTTTCAAGCTTACATTCCTTACCTTGTGGCCATATCCATCTAAACTCCCTTCATAAACATTTTCTTTATGCTTGAGGATAAGCATTCCTCTAAGTTTGGTGTTGGAAGATTTAACCCTTGCAATTGAATTTCAATGGCCTCATCATTAAGAGCTAGGAAGGGAAAGGACAAGCAACCCGTAGAAGAAGAAGAACAAAACACCTTTGATCGAAGAAGATTCAAATCCAAACGCAATGAGCGCGTCTTTAGTTGGATGATAGGCAAAGACGTTGTCCCGGAGTTACCTTTCAAGCTAAGAAAGGAGGAATACTCTGAGATACAAAAAATAATTAGAAAAAGGGGATGGGAGCTTCTCTGTAGTCAACCTCAAGAAGTGAGCATGGTTCTCATCCATGAGTTTTACACCAATCTGATAAGAGAATTTGACGATGAAGAGCCATACAAGAGCTATGTAAGAGGGGTGACTGTTGACTTTAGTCCAAACACCATCAACAGGGTACTAAAGATCAAGCCAAAACAGTTCAAACAAACTCGCTATAAGGAAAGAGTTTAGCGTGAAGCAAGATGTGAGGATGTGCTAAGTGACTTGTGCAAAGTAGGCACGGACCGGGTGTTGGATTCACATGGGCTACCACTCAAACTTAGAAGAGGTAATCTCACACCTCAAGCAAAGGGATGGCATGACATAGTGAGGAGATCACTAATTCCTACTTCAAACAACTCCGAGGTGACAGTGAACAGAGCGATAATGATCCACTGCATAATGAAAGGAGGGGAAATTAATGTGGGAGAAGTTATAGCAAATAACATCATTGACATAGCTGAAAAGGTCAAACAAGACAGTTGGCTAGGATATCCTAGTACTATTCTGCGCTTATGTGAAGAAGCTAGAGTGCCTCTCGAAGAATTTAAAGAGACTGACGTGGTGTCCATTGGAAAGCCTCTCACCAAGGAAAGATTGGAATTTGTCACCACGACCCAATTGGAAAGGCAACCTCTAGCAAGAAGAAAGAAAAGTAAAGAAGCAAGACAAGAGGAAAAGCGCCAAGAAATGGAAGAACCAAGTACCTTGAACATGAATCAACTCTAAGCCGCTTTGGAAGGAATCTCTGGGCAATATTCACAAATTCAAAGAAGCCAAGAGGAATAAGCTCAACAACAAAGAGACCTTTGGCAAGTAATGAATCAGCAAAGAGAAGATCAAGTTCAATGGATGGGTCAGCAAAGTGAATATCAAACACACATGATGGAACTACAACAAGAACAACATGCCAAGATGTATGAAGTCATCAACAACTCTACTGCTGAATATGAAAGATCCATGGAGAAGGTAATACAAGAACAAGTTCAACTAAGGAAAGAGCAAGCTCAGCAAAGGGAGCTTCTCCATAGGATGGATGCTAGACAAGACACATTTCACAGAGAATTCAATGAAAGCAGAATGTTCAAGGAGGCCAGACATAGAGACAGAATTGATTATGATATATGCACCCAAGAAAAACTCAGCTACCTTTGTGGAACACTCTCAGTGCTCAACCCACAAATCCAAAAATTTAATGAAGCGCACAAGATATTAGAAGAGCAGGAAATTGCAAGGGTGAAATTTAATGCTGAGAGGCTAAAGGAGAGGATGATAAGCTCAGGAATATGGAAAAGAGAAGAGGAGGACTCAACAACAAAACAACAAGGAGAAGTAAGAAAGAAGAAGAAAGAAGATCCAAAGGACAAAGGAAAGCAAGGAGAATCAAGCAAAGGAAAGGGACATAAAGACTAAAGATGGTGAAGTTCTTTTTTTAGTGCTTTATGAAATAAAGAAGATGTATGTCTGAAACATGGTATACCTTCTAGGTTGTTTTCTTTTATGCATTTTCATTTATGTTGCTTATTCCATGTATCACTCATATGCTTGGAATGTTTGCTTGTCTTAAGTACTTTTACTTGCCAATGGAATAAAAGATGTAGTTTGAACAAAAACAAAGAGGAATCTAGCTTAGGAAGAATAAGGTTGTCTGATAAAAAGTGTTAGTACATATATGCTTTCATTGTGAACGAATCAGGGCTCAAGAAATTAAAAGGAGTTAAGATGCTTGCTTACACAAAACTTGTTGGTTAAGGGTTATAAGACTCAAGAAGTTAGAAGCACAAAGATCCTTGACAATGGAGTAATACAAAAAATTTGAAGAGCAGAAAAAGAGAAATAAAGAAAACAAAGAACAAAGAATGAAAAGCTAGGCATCAATGACAAAATTTGGATAAGTGTCTGTGGTGATTGATGTTAGGAGATATACTTGGGCTAGTAAATCCGAGGGGTGCTTCATCACCCGGTAAGTTGAGTTAACTAACTTGGGATTATCGATTGAAAACTCACATTCAAGAGTAGCTCTATAACAGAACATTTAGCAACCCAAAGAGGTGCTGGACACCACTATCCAAATAAAATCCCAATGTTATATGCCTGTGATTGAATGTGTGATGCGCATAAACTTGTTATGCTACGATTTAGGAAATTGCACGATCGGCAAAATTCCTTCCGGCAAGTGCACCGGTTATCGTCAAGTAAAAACTCACAATAAAGTGAGGTCGAATCCCACAAGGATTGGTTGAGTGAGCAATTCGGATTAGAAGTATGTTCTAGTTGAGCGGAATCAAGATTTAGATGAGAATTGCGGAATGTAAAATTGCATGAATTAAAGAGCGAGAAGCTAAATTGCTGAAATTAAAAGGGATGGGGGTGATTGCATGAATTTAATTGCAGAATGTAAAGAGAAAGTGGTAAATCAGAAATGGGGAATTCATTGGGTTATAGGAGATATTGAGATCTCCAAATTGACATTGATTAATGGTGTGTTCATGCAGAAAGTTGTTGCAGCATCACTTTATTGTTTCTTAGGTAAGAATGTCACTTTTTATGTTTCCACTAAAACACTGCTATGGCCTCTTGTTATTCACATATCCTTGGCAAGTTTCTTTCCTTTGTTTTTCTTTTTCTTTGAGCTTATTTGCTCCTTGTTGCTCAGTGTCATGTGTTGCACAAGCCTTTGGCATTTTCTTTTAGGTTGGTGGGGTTGATTATCTTGGCTGTGATATGGTGGCTGGGGGTATGTGTTTTGTGTGGGCTGATAGAGTCTTTGGTTGGGGTGTTGGTAGTGGTATGACTCTTGTGTGTAGTGGAATGAATTGTATGAATTTGAAAAGGAATTTTGTGCTGAGAAATGCTCAAGTGATGAAGAATTTGGATATGTAAAACTAGGAGGTGAGGTTGGATAATTCAGAGGTGATGGCGCTTGATGAATGGGGTGTGAATAAGTGAAATCTCTTTGGTTTTGATCTTCCCAGCCACAACTTGAGTAGTGATCAAATTCACCAAAACATGGACCATTTTGTGGCTCTGGAAAGTATCCCGTTTCCTGTTCCTGATACTCCCACCCACCATGAGCATAATAACATGAATCATTCTGTGGTGGTGGAGAGTTTCTCATGAATTTTGATTGACCAAAAGATGATGGATACTCCTTTCTTTTTTGCAATGTGCTCAGTCTCAAACAATACTCATCCAAAGATAGTGGAAATTCCATAGTGAGGCAATATCACAAACAGCTAGTGGTTAGTATCCTAACAAGTGAATAAGCAAAGAAAACAAATTAAAATTTGCAGAAATTAGCAGTAATAAACTGAAACAAAAACTATTAACAAAAGAAAAGAAAAATTGCTCAATCTAGTTAACCTCCAATTGGAGAATTGTCAATCGAAAACCAATCCCCGGCAACGGCGCCATAAACTTGATGCGCATAAACTTGTTATGCTACGATTTAGGAAATTGCACGATCGGCAAAATTCCTTCCGGCAAGTGCACCGGCTATCGTCAAGTAAAAACTCACAATAGAGTGAGGTCGAATCCCACAAGGATTGGTTGAATGAGCAATTCAGATTAGAAGTGTGTTCTAGTTGAGCGGAATCAAGATTGAGATGAGAATTGCGGAATGTAAAATTACATGAATTAAAGAGCGAGAAGCTAAATTGCTGAAATTAAAAGGGAATCAATTCACTGTGAGAAAGCTTCTCTAGCATGAATCCTCCATTCCTTTCCCAAGGTTCCGAAGGATTCCAATTATGGGTAGTTTCTTTCCCAAGACAACTACCCAATGGAATTAGATCGAGAAGCTTTCTAACAAAATTCAAGAGAAAAGATTGAAGAAGAAAATAAAACTATTATTGATTCATTGAATTACAATAGAGCTCCCTAACCCAATGAAAGGGGTTTAGTGAGTCATAGCTCTGAATTCAATTACAAAAAAAAGGAAAACTAGCTAAAAGTGAAAGTCAAAGTCCCCCTCTAACTTAACTTCTATCCTATTTATACACTTTCTATATTGAGCTTCTGTTGTGTTTCTTGGGCTTTGAGGCCT
>NC_029788.2:99469557-99506650 GCF_000816755.2 Arachis ipaensis
CTACGGTTCCGTAGAATCCGATCAAAGTGATCGGAAAAAGAAAATAAAAATCAACAAAATACGTAAAAGAACTCGGAATTCATTAGTAAACCCGGTTTATCAGTACGAACAGAATTTAGTAAGTTGTACTTCTAAAACTACGTTTAAGGTACTCAAAAAAATGTGTTAAGGAGAGAGGCTTGAGTTAGTAAATCTTTAAGAGTGTTTCAACACTTAACAACTTAAACCAACTGGTTTGGGATTGTTGATGGAAAGCTTATGCTAAAGAGCCGCCTTAAGACAAGATTTTTAGCTCAATTGAAATAAAGGAAACTTGAAAAAAAAGAGAAAAGAGAAGTAGAGAAAAGAATAGTTTAAGGATTATGTGCTAAGGTATAGAAAAAGAGTCTAGAAAAGTTAACCAACCTAGTATTGAAGCAAGAATTTTAACTAGAGAATTTGGATTAGCCTTGATCATTTGCACTAAACAAGTGACTACACAAATAAGGATGACACGTTCCATGAAAGAAACGTCTCTCTGTTAAGACATTCAATTCTTGCATCTTAAATTCTTTTGTCAATTTCTTCTATCTTTTGCTTGAGGACAAGCAATATTTTAAGTTTGGTATTGTGATGCATTCGCATATTTGCTATATTAGCTAGTTAGTTTAGTTAGTTCTAGCTTAGTTTCATTCATTATCATTAAAATAAATAAGCATTTGTGTGAGTTTTCTCTCCATGCATTCATGAACCAAGAACTAGGTGAAATTTAGCATAATCCATGCAATTGGCTTAAGGAGTTTACAAATGAATTAGTATGAATGAATCTCTTGAAATTTATTGCATAAGATGGCAGGACTTTGAGGAAGTTTCTTTGGTTAATGATAGGTGATGGAGTAGCAAGGTCAAGCCAGCAAGAATTAGAGCAAGAAGGCTTGAAGATACATCAAGCTTGGCAAGGAAGCAGAGGATCGCACGTTACCAACTTGGGCTACCACTGGCGTGTTTGATGATAACGCCAGCAGCCCTAGAGAGTGATCCTAAAGGAGTTTGCACGTTGCCAACTTGCACTACTACTTGAGTGCTTGGCAATAACGTCAAGAGGCAAGACTTGGCAAGAGGGGAGAGGGCTCGAGCACGTTCCCAACGCCACCAACAAGGCCGTGTTTGGAGACAACGCCAGCAGCAAGAAGGCTTGGATAGGAATGATGTGGAGCACGTTGCCAACGCCAAGTTCTGAGGGCGTGTTCCTTGGCAACGCACCAAGCAACCTTGGAGGGCAACTTCTAACCTCGAGCACGTTGCCAGCCAAGAGATGCAGGGGCGTGTTTGATGGCAATGTAGGCAAGCAACGCATCAAGAAAGCTTGCCCAGGAAAGGAAAAAGCACATTGCCAACGCCAGTCTATATGGGCGTGTTTGATGGAAATGCAGCAACAAGGTTTTGGGCCAACTAAGAGCTCGAGCACGTTGCCAACGCCAGCTTTCATTGGCGTGTTTCAAGGCAACGCTGGGCACTCACTCAAGGCAACCCTGGCTTCCACTCGAGCACGTTGCCAATGCCAGCCTCCATTGGCGTGTTTCAAGGAAACGCTGAGCTAGAAGACTTGGTCCAGGAAGGGGCATGTTGCCAACGCCAAGTTCTATGGGCATTTTCTAAGGCAACGTAGCAAGCAAAGTTCGACACCATAAGAAAGAATCGAGCACGTTGTTGACATTGGGTGAACAAAGGCGTGTTTGAGACTAACGCCGGCAAACAACACCAAGCTAGAAAGCCTGGCCATGCAATGTAGTTAGCGTTGCCAACGCTGGCAACATGGGCGTGCTTGGTAATAACGCCAAGAAGCAAAAATGAGCAAGGATTGGCTGGGAGGATGAAGGCTGCTACGTTGCCAACTCCAGGATACATTGGCGTGTCCAATGATAACGCCAGGCAACCATGGAGAGTAGTTCTAAGCCCTCGAGCACGTTACCAGCCTAGAGATACATGGGAGTGCTCTATGATAACGTGCAAGCAAAGCTGGCAAAGATCATTCACTCGAGCACGTTGCTAACGCCAAGTTCCATTGGCGTGTTCCAAGGCAACGTAGCAAGCAAAGTTGAAGACTAGAAGGCAGCCCTGGAGGGAAGCATCGAGCACGTTGCCAACGTGCTAACAAGGGGTGTGTTCATCAACAACGCCAGCTCCATGTCTCGGCCCTGGGAGGTTTGGCACGTTGCCAACTTGGAAGGAATGAAGGCGTGTCCAGCAACAACTCCAACGAACTTGGCAGCCTGACCTTACCCTCTTTAAGGAAACATAACTTGAGATAGGAAGATCCAATTGAGATGATCCTAAGTGCATTAGAAAGAAGACATTCTGAGCTTTCCAATGATGTATGATAGTCTATATTGAAGCAGAGGATTAAAGCTCAAATTCTGGGCAACATTAGGCATAAAAAGTGGAGCCAAGAAGAAGAAAAGCCAAGTTGTTAGCAAGAACTTGGGCTAACAACGCTCAGCACAAAGCTCCCAGCCCAGGAAACCCATGAGCACGTTGCCAACGTGCCTTTACACTGGCGTGTTTGCCAGTAACGCCAGGCCATTGGACCAGAAGCAATGAGAATGAGCTCTGCTCCCTCTGTTTAGCAACACTTCTTCCATTGAGCCAAGAATTCAACAAGGATAAAGCCCACATTGCTAGCCCAATTGAGGATCTCTAAAGGGGTTTAGGAGTAGTATAAATAGAGAGGAGCTTTGTACTTATGTGGGGAGACTTTTTTTACACACTTTTATTTTTTTACATTACACTTTTCTTGCACTTTTACTCTTTACTTTTTACTGCATTTTGAGAGGCATACCGGTGAACTATTTTTCTTTTCTTGGAGCTTTGAATTTCAGTTTTAAGGATTTCTTCTTCTTCTTCTTCATTCTTCCCTGCACTTAGTTTAATTTTCATCTTTACAATTGTTGTTGAAATTGGAGCTATGATTCACTAAACCCCATTTTCATTAGGGGGAGGAGCTCTGTTTATTTGAATGAGTTGATAACTCTTCTTTTCCTTCTCAATTCAAGTGGTTCATCCAAGAGGAAACTCTTGTTCTTCAAAGATTCAATCACCATCGAGAGAGGGGTTGAATCTATATGAATTGTGTGGTGAACTTGAGAAAGGAGCCATATAATTCAGTTTAGAGTTCATCTTTTCATAATTTCCTTGATTAATACACTTTGGGTTGGTATGTGAGATGTAACCACCCTTGGTTGAGATCCTAGAAATTGTGTGGCTTGAAGGATTAGTTAATGAGCTTCATCTCTTCTCATGAACAATTAGATCACGAGAGTGGCAATTGGTTGTGTTGAGAGAAATTGAGTTACCAAGAGATTGGAACTCAATTACCTACAATCTGCCATGGATCTATACCCATGATTGAGAAGGAATTGATCAACATCAATTCATGAGAATTTGCATCTCTGATCCCTAATGATCTCTCCCATCATTAGTTCTCATTTCTTTTGTTCTTTAGTTATTTTGAATACCCATTACCCAACTCCCTTTTACATTCAAGCAATTTAACATTCCTGCCATTTAGATTCAATTTTAATTACTTGCAATTTACTTCTCTACTCTCTACAATTCAGTACTCTACTTTCTTGTAATTTACTTTTTATGTCATTTAAGTTTCTTGCAATCTAAGTATCCGTTATTTACTTTCAGTCATTTAATTTACCTTCATTACTTCAGTTCTTTAAATTTCTGGTTATTTAATTCCTTGCAATTTCTTTCAACCATTACCCAATTCCCTTTTATCTTTTTGCAATTTATCATTCCTTCTATTTAGATTCAGTTTTAATTACTTACAATTTACTTCTCTGCTCTCTACAATTCAGCACTCTACTTTCTTGCAATTTACTATTTATGTCATTTAAGTTTCTTGCAATCTAAGTATCCGTTATTTACTTTCAGTCATTTAATTTGCCTTCATTACTTCAGTTCTTTAAATTTCTTGTCATTTAATTCCTTGCAATTTCTTTCAAATGTTCAAATCTCATGAATCAAAACAATGTCTGCTTAACCAGAATACCATTTAACTAAAGTTTCTTAATCCACCAATCTCCATGGGATCGACCTCACTCCGGTGAGTTTTACTACTTGATACGATCCGGTATACTTGCCGGTAATTACGTGAAATTTTAATTTTCGCGTATCATGATGATAAAAGCATCATCTGAAACTCTAGAATTCATTCTTAAAAATTCTGAAGAACATAGAATAATTTATTTTTTTGAAAATTTTTTTGAAAATAAAAAGCTTAAAAATAAAATAAAATTACCTAATCTGAGCAACAGGATGAACCGTCAGTTGTCCAAACTCGAACAGTCTCCGACAACGGCACCAAAAACTTGGTGCACGAAATTGTGATTTCAAAACATGGTATAGCGAAATAGTGACTTCAACACTTCTTCACAACTCCGATGCAACTAACCAGCAAGTACACTGGGTCGTCCAAGTAATACCTTACGTGAGTAAGGGTCGATCCCACGGAGATTGTCGGCTTGAAGCAAACTATGGTTATCTTGTAAATCTCAGTCAGGTGGATTAAATGGTTATGGAATTTTGATACTTAAATTATAAATAAAACACAAAATAAGATAGAAATACTTATGTAATTCATTGGTGGGAATTCTAGATAAGCGTATGGAGATGTTTTGTTGCTTCTGAACCTCTGCTTTCCTATTGCCTTCTTCCAACCATGCGTTACCTCCTTCCATGGCAAGCTGTATGATCCTCTCGGATGAAAACAAATCCATATGCGCTGTCACCGCACGGCTAATCATCTTTCAGTTCCCGCTAGCGTCAGAATAGGACCATTGTCCTTTTGCGCACTGTCACTTGTGCCCCACATTCGCAGGTTTGAAGCTCGTCACAATCATCCCTTCCCAGATCCTACTCGGAATACCACAGATAAGGTTTAGACTTTCTGGATCCCAGGAATGCTGCCAATGGTTCTAGCCTATACCACGAAGACTCTGATCTCACGGAATGGAATGCTCTGTTGTCAAGAGAGGCAACCATGCGTCGTGAAATAGGAGGCCAAGAGATACACACTCAAGCTATTGCAGATAGAACGAAAGTGGTTGTCAGGCACGCGTTCATAAGTGAGAATGATGATGAGTGTCACAGGTTATCACATTCATCAGGTTGAAGTGCGAGTGAATATCTTAGAGAAGAAGTAGGCGTGAATTGAATAGAAAAACAATAGTACTTGTATTAATTCATGAAGAACAGCAGAGCTCCACACCTTAATCTATGGGGTGTAGAAACTCCACTATAGAAAATACATAAGTGAAAGGTCTAGGCATGGCCGTGAGGCCAGCCCCCAAACGTGAACATACAAGTTCCAAAGATCAAAGAGGAAAATAGAATAGTAAAAGGTCCTATTTATAATGAACTAATGGCCTAGGGTTTACAGAAATAAGTAAATGATGCAGAAATCCACTTTCGGGGCCCACTTGGTGTGTGCTTGGGCTGAGCATTGAAGCTTTCACGTGCATAGGCTCTTCTTGGAGTTAAACGCCAGCTTTGGTGCCAGTTTGGGCGTTTAACTCCAATTCTGGTGCCAGTTTGGGCGTTTTACGCCAGAATTCTTTGGGCTGACTTTGAATGCCAGTTTGGGCCATCAAATCTCGGAAAAAGTATGAACTATTATATATTGCTGGAAAGCCCAAGATGTCTACTTTCCAAGGCAATTGAGCGAGCACCGATTGGGCCTCTGTAGCTCCAGAAAATCCATTTTGAGTGCAGGAAGGTTAGAATCCAACAGCATCTGCAGTCCTTTTTTAGCCTCTGAATCATATTTTTGCTCAGGTCCCTCAATTTCAGCTAGAAAATACCTGAAATTACATAAAAATACACAAACTCATAGTAAAGTCCAGAAATATAATTTTTGAATAAAAACTAATAAAAATATAATAAAAAGTAATAAAAACATACTAAAAACTATGTAAAAATAATGCCAAAAAGGGTATAAATTATCCGCTCATCAAAACCATGTCTCCAAAATACTCACATGCGGCCCTGCTTCTTGCGTCGGCCCAGAATGCATGTTTAATGCAATGATCGCCTTCGAGGTTGAGCTCAAAAAAGAAATTTTGGTTCTTCTCTTTCATTCTTAGTAGGTACTTCCCAAATTCTTTAGCATCGTCTTGTTCGAAAATATTCCGTACTTACCTTGTGATGTAATTCCTCACGTCTTTTTTTGGTGATTCAATCTTTGCTTACGGTTGTAGGGATTTAGTAGTATTTTGTGATGACCAATATTTACTCTTTTGTTCAAACAATTTGGTTTATGTTGTTTGACTATGTTTATCTGATGTAACAGGATCTGTGGTTTAGGATGAGTTATTTTAGTGTCAAAGTTTACCACCAAGGTAGGTTTGGACTTCAAGGAGGGCATTTGAAGTATTTGGGTGGAGAGACAAATGTGATAGACTACTGCAATGAGGATATGTGGGGCCTGATTGACGTTTATGACCTAGTGAGCAAACAAGGATATTTGAAGAAAGATATTGCAGCAATATGGTACAAATCATAGGATGAGAGTACAGAAGAAGGCTTAAGGATGTTGTGAAGGGACAAAGATGCAATGGATATGGCCAATATTGGGGTTAGGGATGATATAGTGTGTAACAACCCTGATTTTCGAGTACATGAGATCTTTTCTAAAAGTACGGATTTCTCCGGAAGATCAGTAAAGGGAACACCTCTGATGTATCATCAAGCATCTCAATCCTCATTGTCATTATATTATCTTTTACTCAGGACCTTAGTTGAGACAAGCCCGACATCGCAATCGCGAAGAACCTAGTTTTTGAACCGTATCGGTTAGGAGTTCTGATTCTAGTTTTTGTAAATAGTCTCAGTTTGACGAACCGGACTCGACTCATGAGAGAAGAGAGATAATAGTATAATAATATCATTATATTAGTATTAGAAGATTCTTGAATGATATTATAAGGTTACCTGGTCTGTTTTAGTTAAAAATAGAAAATCGGTTTAATCGGGTTCACAATTTACTGGCGCAGCTTAGCACCAGCACTCTCTGATGACTTTAGCAATGCTAAGGCCTCATTATACATGTTTTGTTCTCATAATAAATATTTTACTAGTGTCATTTATGCTAGTAGCTCAGAAAATAATTTTTAGAGATGTTTTTACAAGTGTTTCGATACATCTAGTTTCAGTAGTTATACACCTGAGATATTTTAATATTATTTTAACCCACCACCAAGCCAACCAATCACAACTTACCTTACACCCCCAAGACACTCCAAGGCTGGTCATTTACTCCCTTTGGCCGAAATTGAAAGAAGAGAAAAGAGAGAAAACTTCATGAACACTTAATCTTCAAAGCTTGATTTCTTCTGAACCAAAACTCAAATCAAAACTCCGATTTCACCAAAATGATCCTCTCTTCTTCCTCTACATAACCATGTAACTTATCAAGGCTGGAAATAAGGTGAGATGGCTGTCTCCTTCCCTCTTCAATTCGGTTTTCAAGGAAAAATGCTTAAACATGTGTTTTCTTGATGTTCTTCCTTAGGAATCGTGCTTAACTTGACTTGAGGGCCAAGAAACGTTAATTTCCAGCAAGTCTAAGGTGAGATATCCCTTCCTAACGTGCTAAGCAAGATTTGGTCAGTTGATGGTTTTTGGATTTAAAGTTGTTCTTGATGTGATTTAGGGGGAAAAAGTGCTTAAGGACCACCTGAAAGTATAACCGAATTAGGAGCAGCAAAACCAGGTAGGGTGTGACGAATTTAATCTTGATTGATTGTGTTTGAGATGTGTGACTATGATATGGTTTGGTTATGCTTGAAATTGATTGCTTTTATGAGTTATTCTTGGTGAAAGTTTGTTGAAAGTTTGATGAAATTTGATGATATTTAAGCTATGAATGTTGTTCTTGAGGGCTGCTGGAAAAATGAACCCTAGAGCTTAAATTGGGGTTCAATTTTTGTTTAAATCATCTGAAAAAGATGGGGTTTTAGTGGCTGCTAATTTATTATGAATTATGGTAAAAATCGGTTGCTGAAAAGACTGAAAAACGGGTAAAAACAGAGAAAGAATCTGAAAAATATACGAAGAACACTTTGAGTGTGGTGAAGAACATTGAAAAACACCTTTTAGATCTTAGAAAGGGCAATGAAGTAAATATTTTGGTGTTTGAGGGGTTATTTTGTAATTTCTGAAAGTTAGGGTGGTTAAAGTAGAAATATTAAAAGTTACGGGTGGTAAAAAGTAAATTTACATAAGCTTTAAATACATACGTTAAACAGAGAAATCAGAGCAGAGTAGAGAAACATAGAGAACAGGGAAACCAGAGTAAAGTAAAGAGATAAAGAGAAAAAGAGTAATATAGATACAGAGGAAAGAGTAATCAGAAAAAAGTAAAGAGATACAGAGAGTTGTGATTCCTGTAAGTTCACTTACAGAGGTGTCATTTCTGTAGGCCGAAGTTCACCTACAGAAAGTTGTTGTGCTGTAATTAGACTTTTCTGTAAGCCGAAGTTCACTTACAGAGGTGTTATTTCTGTAGGCCGAATTTCACCTACAGAAAGTTGTTGTGTTGTGTTTAGACTATTCCTGTAAGCCGAAGTTCACTTACGGGAGTGCTATTTCTGTAGGCCGAAGTTCACCTACAGAGAATAAGCCATATCTAGGACTAGTTCATGGGTAATGTCGGGCTGCAGGGTGTAAACCGACACGTGAGCTCATGGCCTGCATAGGACAGACATGCATCATACTTGGTTGTGCATTTCCTCTATTATGATTGTTGAATGAATGTATGCTTTCTTTGTTGTATTCTATTCACTGTGTCTGTGTTTTGTTTTCTTGTATTCTTTTGTTTGTGTTTTGCTTTCTATTTTCTCTATTTTTTCTATTTATCTGTATCTTCTGTTCACTACTTCTCGGTATTCTGCTATATATCTGCTAAGCGACACAAATTAATGAACTTAACTAATAACCCCGGCCCTACTAAGAACTCCTCAGTTCTTACCCCTTCTCTCTCCCTTCCCCCTTCAGATGGAAGCATGAGTACCCTTCTGTAGTTCACTGACGACCGTTCGCAAAAAAAATTCTGCTCTAGGTAGTCTTCTGAGTCTAGGGTGAATCTTGTTTTCTGTTTATATGTATATACTGAGAGACCAGCCAACGTCTGCACCCCGTTCGTATGTGCACTTTAGCCTAAATCATGTGTACGAGACTCCTGTTGTGTGGCTACTTGATGGCGTACCAGTGGGACGTCATATGGCAATGTATGATTGTGCGGAAGAGTAGTAGACGCCCTTCCACCTTTTGATGACATTTGACCTGACTTGATTTTTGAAGACTTAGAACGTACTTTCCCTCGCTTTAGTAGTTTAGAGGGACTAGGTGAGTATAGAGTCTAGGCTAGCCTAGGTGCCAGCTTAGGGACCTCTTGAACAGGTCAAGACCTGGGATGTTGTATGTATGTATATGTATATAGTTATTATCTAGCTATATCTAGGGGTGTTCTAACTAAAAGTCTATACTCTAATAAAGGCTGGATCACTGAATGTTGTTAGCTGCTTGTGATGTATTTATTTGTGATTGTTTATAACTATTTTATCTGTTTTTATTTGTGAATTGATTATAAATGATTATGTTTATTAATCCAAACGTTTTCAGAAAAAAAAGTACCTCACTAACTAACTACACTTTTAACAACGAATCAGGCTCATATAATAAATAATAGATAATAATTAGGATGACAAATTGGTAGCACTCGGTTTCTGGTATGTCCTAGGCGTACTGAAAATTGGGTCGTTACATAGTGGAGTTGTATGTAGTTCACTAGTGATATCCATGAAGAGGTTGAGGATGTATACATGTTAGGGAGTACTAAAACTACCATGCAAGTGAAAAACTGGTGGATCTGATGGGCTAGGCCCAATTGTTACATATGACGCCCATGCTGTTGGACAAGTGGAGACAAATGCTGGCCCAAATGTGAAGGAAGAGATTGAAACTAAGAAAGATAGAACAAATAAATCAGATGAGGAAGAAGAGGGTAGTGATGGCAGTGAGGACGAGGACTATGAACCCAAGGGTAATGAATATGAGAGTTATGATTCATGGAGTTCTGATTCTAGAAATGGTTATGTTTCAGATGATAGTGCTACCGAAGTTGTGTTTGGTGATAATGATGATGACAAGGAAGGGGTAGAGGGGTTAGTAGATGTCCACATCAGCCGAGGGAATGGATTTGAGGTTGCACCAGCTCAAACCCAAATAGATGTTGTAAGACCCCAGATCTTTAGAAATTAAATAATAAATTACTTATGACTTATTTTATTTATTCAGGATATTGTTTTCAGAAACTTTTATATTAATTGGATATTTCTTATTTTTTATTTGAAAGCTTGAGTAATTAAAAAATAATGAGGATTTTAGATATATGGTTTAATTTAAATAATTAGACTTTGAACTCTATTTTGTGATTTTAAGAGAAATTAATTTGACTATCTCTAATTATTGAATTAGAATATTTATTTAAAAATAAATTTTAAGTTGATAATCAAATAGTATTTTTATAAATATTATTATTAGATTAAATTTGGTTTTAATTAATATTCTACTTAAACCCAAAATTTCCAATTTTATACATAAAACCTTAATTCCCAAATCAAAACCCTAATTTAAATATAACCCTAACATAGCCGCCTCACCCACCACCACCCCAACCCTCTTTTCCTCACACTCTCAACCGCACCCAACGCCACAAAATACACTGTGAATCAGAGAAATAAGAGGGAAGAAAGAAGAGGAAAAGAGAGAACGGAGAAGAAGAGAGAAGAGAGGAGGGGGTCACATCTCCACCGCACCCCGTCGCACCTAGGTCATTGACGTGGAGCCGTCGCCACCGTTCCACCGAGTCGCTATCATCATCACGCACAAGGAGAGAGGGAGAGCCCGTGCCCCGTCGCCGCCATCTACAGAGCCAGGAGTCGCGTCAGTACTGCCGAGAGAAGGGAGAAGACGCGAGCTGGAAGAGCTACGCTCAGCCGCCATCGTCATGCTAGTAATCGCCGCTGTGAAGCTCGTCACCGATGCTGTGCCACCAGAGGAAGCCACTACCATTGTGTGTACAGAGAAGAGGAGTGTCACAAAAATCAAAGGATGAAGACGATGTTCTGCCTCTGCTCCTGATTTCTGGAATCTGACAGAGCGCCGCTGCCGTCGATCGGAGATGCCAAAATTGCTGGAGCTGCCACTGTCGCGAGCTTCTGCCACCGTTTAGCTCGCCAGAAATCATCACCAAAGCTGCAGCTGCTCCGTTCCTTGGTTTTTCTCTGAATACAGTAAGCTATCTTGCTTCGAAAACCTCTTTTATCGCTTTTCTGTTAAATATTACTGAGGTTTCTACGGCATTTTTGCTATAAGGTTGAATTACAATGATTGCATGTCATGTTTAGAGTTGTTGTTGTTGCTGTAAATATGAAATGGAGCTGTGATTGTGGCTGCTTTTGCTGCAGGCCAAGAAAAAAAGGTGTTTTGTGCATTTTTATAACTTTCGAGTTCGATCATTTGAGGTAGGGGGTTTTATTTTGAAATTATCTGTTTTATGCCATGGAAGTCTAGTGGGTATTTACAAATAATTTATGATTGTTTGGAATGGCTGAATGATAAGTTTAAATTGTATTTGTGACTGAATTTGATGAATAACTGTTTGATTTCTTGTTGTTTAGGAATGTTGGAAATTCTGATTATTAGCTGGTTATAATGAATATTTGTTATGTTATGGTTGTGAATGGTGATAGATTTGGTATTGCTTGTTGAATGGGAAATATAAACTGAGTTTGAATTGAGGCTATAATTGATGCTGGAAACTTTGGTTATGTCAATGTCTTGGTTGGATTGTTGATTTGAGAAATAATTCTATGTTGAAAAAGACCTAGTTTGTACACTTACTCATACTAAACAAAGGATTCTGTATTCAAAATTTGAGTTATACAATTATACTACGGGGTGACTTGGATTTGAAACTGTTGAAAAGAGTTTGAGAAAAATATTAGTTTGATTCATTAGTAATTATTGGTTTGCTTCAAGAGCAAAGGATTTGATATTCGAAATGGTTGAGAGATTGTTTAGTTGTGACCCTGAAAGGGTGGCATAGCCTGAATTTTAGAGGAAATGCTGCCAAATTTTTATAAAACTCTAAGACTTTATTTAAAGTGTTATTTAAAAGTAAATCTGATTTAAGAATATTATTTGATTTCGATTTATTACGAGAAGAGTTTTGTTTTCAATTCGATTTATTAAGAAAAGTATAATGTTTTAAACTCAATCTTTTGAGAAGGGATTTTGCTTTAAATTATGTTTTGAGTTTGGTTTGATAAGAAAGAAAAGAAGAAGAACGAAAAGTAAAGGAAAGAGAGATAATTAAAGGAATCTCTGCCACAGAAGAGTAGAGAACAAAGATTAAAGGAATATATTAATTAAAGGAATGTCTGCCACAAGAGAGCAGATGCGACTCTGTTTGGGCCTTAGTGCCAAATGTATAGTGGGGACGCCCACACACTAAGAACTGTTTTCCAGATGTAAGCTCATTGATTTGAAAGTCACACTGTATGCGGCCTAGCCGTAAGACTCATAAGCACACTGTATGCATCTGGAAAGCCATATCTGGGACTCGTGCCCGGGTAATGTTGGGAGCGGGTAGGCAACTGACACATGAGCTCATGGCCTTCTTAGGACAGACATGTAACATAATGTTTGCGCATATGCATTTGATTGTGTTTGCTTGTATTACTTCTTTATGATTGTGCTGTTTGTCTTATTGCAACTTGCCTGTATGTTGAACTGAATCTCTTGCTTGTACTATTAGTTTGTGAATGTATCAATGTGATTAGGAATTGATGTTTTGATTGAGAATTAATTATGTGGCTGAGAAATGGTTAATGTAACTAGTCTTAGATTTAAAATTCATTTTGGGCTTAGAGATTTTGAAAGAGGTAATTAATTAGCTAAAGTAAAACCAAGAGTATTTTCAAAAGGTTTGATAAAACTATAGTTCCCTTGAGTATGTTAATTATTCGCATTTTATTCATTACTTTTACAGCATTCCAATTCCCTACTGAGAATGTGTGGTTTGTTCTCACCCCAAAATCTTTCACCTTTTCAGTGACACAGGTTCGAAGACTCAGTATGAGGCCGCGGACGAATAGTTGGAATTGTTTAAAGGTTAAGTTATTTCATAGAGTTCCCTCGCCTTTATTGATTAGAATTTTATTTTATCCAGAGGGATAGGTAATGTATTCGAGTTTTATATTGAATTTATTTGTATAGAATTTATTATTAGTAATAACTATGTGATTACTATTACTTGGTGATATTTGATATATGATTTCAATTAATAAAAACAAAATTTTCAGGCATTTTATTAAAAATTGAAACACGACATCAAACTAAAGGCTCAATATTAAATAGTTAATAAGGAAAACGAGTTAGTAACGCCTTACTTTTGGTACGATCATGATGTGCTAAAAGTTAGGGTGTTACAGATGCAGCAGAACAAATTAGGAGTGATAAAGGTAAGGAGAAAATTGTTGCAGGTTTAGGTAAAAGTGTTGATATTTTGAGCTCTTTGATGTTATAGAATCCAATTAGCTTAAGGGAAAGGCTTAATCTTGCCCCTTTGATCCTTGGGTATGGTAAGAATTCTCAACCCTAGTGAAATATTTGATTTGTTGTGTTTGGGTGTTGAGTTTGTATATGTGGGTGTTTATGATGTGTGTTAGGTAATATGTATGTAAGTGGTTTGGAGCTTGATTGAGTTTTTGGAAGCTTAAAAGTAGACTTTTGGTGCTGGAAAATCTATTTGGGAGGTGTTGAGCCTTGAAAGCTTGAGGAAAAAGTGAATTGGAGGTGTTCCGGGTTGAACGGGAAATCAGCCAAAGTATAGTTTCGGTTTCCTGTATCTAAAATGTAATGTAATGTGAAAACTTAGGCTAGAGACCCTAGGATAGGAATTGAATTTGAAATGTTGTTGATTGGTTATAATGGATTGTATGGATTATGTGGTTATTGGTTTTTGAAGGTGGAATTGATGTCTTTGTTGATGATGCGTGTGATTTGTGTATGATGATATTTGGGATGTATAAGGGTTGATTTGAAGTTGAAATTGTGCTTGATGTGGATAACTGGTTTTGTATGTTGAACATTGTGGAGTTGGAAGTCTTGGTTTTGGGGTTTGATAAAAATGGAAGGTTGGTAATTGAGAATGTATATTGTGAATTGTTGAACTTGGATTATTGAGTTAAGATTGATAAAAATAGAGAATTAATGTGTTGTGAATTGAATGAGGAAGTTGAAATGTGGTTGAGGCTGAATTAGTAAGGTTTTGGTTGAATTTAAAGGGGTTTGGAAAGTGTATGTTTGAAAATTGAGGCTTGGTTTTTTTGTGAAAATTGTGATTTTGGCCCAACTTTGGCAGAGCATAACTTGGTCTCCGAACCTTCAATTTGTATCAAACTTATTTAGAAATAAAATATGGTCTGAAATGTTTATGCCGTTCGAAGAACGGAGTAAAATTGTTTTAAAATGAGGAAGTTATGCTCGATCAAAGTTTAGTGTGAAAACTAAAAAATCTGGACTTAGCAGCTTTTTGGTGCTGCTGCATTGTATGCGTACGCATACATTACATACGCGGACGAAAAGGGCAAAAATGTATGCTCATGTATACGCGTGGCCCATGCGTACGCGTGACCTGGGGTTTCTGTGTACGCAAACTCCCTCATACGCGGCCAGTCATTTCTGCCTGGTGCGCATGCGTACACGAGAAGGGCAATGCGTATGCGACTTGGTCCAAATGCGCACTCACGCGTACGCATGACCCACACGTACACGTGACCCAGTTTTCAGCAAATATGATTTTTGTGTTTTTAAAATCAAATTTCAAACCTCTAAGCTTCTATTTTCACTCTGTTAGCTCTAGATCTTAGTAGTAAATCTAGTAATGAGATAAAGCTAGGGAAGAGGAGGTATCTTGGTGGTAAAGTAAGGTTGGTAAATGATGACTTATATATGGAAAATGTGAATACATGAAGTATATGTGATGCCATAGCAATGATGAATGGTTGTGAAATGATTATGAATGACTATGAATGAATGTGATGATTCAGACTTCGTTCATGATGTGAATGTGTAAGTTTCTCTTTGTTGTAAGGTGTGTCGGGCACTATATCCCATGAGTGTGACGGGCACTATATCCCAAGAGTGTGGGAGCACCTTACCCTGGAAAGTGTATCGGGCACTATATCTTTTGAGTGTGACGGGCACTATATCCCAAGAGCATGGCATGGCGGGCGCTATATCCCAAGAGTGTGGGAGCACTTAATCCCAGGAAATGCGACGGACATTATATCCCATGTGACAGACACTATATCCCAAGAGTGTGGAGGCATAGAGAGATGATATCCGGGTTAGCTGCCGGGTGTGTCAGATTCTGGTAAAGTAACCAACACGTGAGCTCACGGCCAGTTGAAAAGACATGCATCATACGCATCTATTTGTCTTATTTGAGTTTGAATTATTTGGGATTGTCTTTGTGAAATTACTATACTTAGTTGCTATATGATCTTCTTGCTGTAACTGCCTTATAATTGTGTTTAATTTGTCTGTTTTGTTTTTCTATGAGGTTCTATTGGAGTTTCGGAGGATTAGAGGAAAGGTGATGATTTAGGGGTTAAGTTAGAATTGAGATAAGTTAGAACTCTTTAGATACCTTGCCTTATTTTATGATCTTAAATGTTGGTTTTAAGTTTAAATCTATTGTCGGAAGTTCTAGGATTGCCTTCGACTTTCTCAGGACATTATATGTTAGATATGTGGGCACTGTTACCATGCTGAGAACCTTTGGTTCTCACCCATGCGGATTTTGTGATTTTCAGATACAGGTCAGGTGACACCTCGCTCAGGCATGCTGGAAGCTTCTAATTAGCGAAGTTCCTTATCTTTTGGGGCTCTATTTTGGTTATATGTATTCATTTAGATTCTTAATATCTACATTGCTTATGTATTTGATGTATTAGCTTCCTCTTAGAGGTTATTTTGGTGAAACAGGCTCTATTACTTTGTATTTTGGGTTCTTTTGGGTTTCCTATATATGTATATGCATAGATATACTTATGTGCTCGGGCCAGTTTATCTTGGCGAGCCAAGTCCTGAGTTTTGTTATCTGTATTTTGGAACTCTTAAGATATAATCTTGTTAGCCTGCTCTATCTTGTTTCGTTACCTTATCGCTTCGTAAGTATTGCGCTTTTTGTTTTTACCAAATTTTGCTTTACCCCTTTTTTCTTTAAAGGCTCCTAGAAAGAAAATGTTCTTGCTATATTATATAAATATATTTTCTTTTAGAGGTCGTAGCGCCTTGCCACCTCTATTTTACATCCTAAGTGTAAAGCTCTGTGTGGTATGGTGTTACACTGAGGGATAATAATAATTAAGTATTAAACTTGCAGGGAATGTGCAAAATGGATCACTATCACAGGAGACACACCTTTCTTATGGAGCATCCGAGGCCTCAGCTACAATAGATTGTACCCAAAATACCAATTATTTAATGACAAAAGATCAAAGTAGGATCTCCAACTAACTCCTTTAAATTGTATTTTACCCTTAACTTTCATCAATAAAAGGTTAGCATGGTGGCCATAAGATACCATTAATAAGCTAAATGAACAAATAATTATATTCATGTATACATAAAACATTGAAAATAATGCAGCAACCGATGTATTTGACAACATTAGGCTGGACTCTAACTTCGTGGAGCATTATTATGCTCATTTGGAAGAAGGTACCTTTCTATTTATTAGTACATTAGTTCATTATTTAAATAGGAAAGACTATCCATCTAAAAAAGAATATACTTATAAGAAGACCTAAGTTAGCCAGAGGGGGGCACTTGCCCCCACTAGGTTATGAAAAAACAAATGTTAATAATTATACATAAATGAATATATTTGACCTCATTCTTATATTATCTTTGTCACCACATTGAATTATAAATTACTATATTGATTATTATGTGATTTTGTTAAATTTAATATACAGTTATGTATATCGTATTAAATTTAATTTAGTATCACAATTTGAAATAAACAAAATAATAAGTAGTGATAATGTTCTTTTTAAAATTAGTTAATTAGCTAATGACTATAGTTGATCACTAAACTGATACTTAATTTTTAAAATATAAGTAAAATCTTTAATTTTTTCCCAAAATTCGTTGAGAGAAGAAAAAAATTATGTATATATTAAATAATAAAAAAAATTATAAGAATCAACTTTAAGTTAACCAATATTAATATTAATTAACTTTTTTTAAATTGTAAAATTTCTCATTTTTTAGAGAATTGAGAGTTTAAATTTAAGATAAATAAAATAATTAAAAAAATAACTATATTAGTTGAAAAAAGTTAACCTCTAAAGTAAATTTTAATTAATATTGTTTGTTTTAACTCTTTTTTTCCTGATGCCCATACATAATTTTAGTTTCAAATTATAAATATTTTTTGTGTATCTCAAAATATAAATATATCAATGTTCAACAAAATGTATTTTAATATATTTTTGTCCCCATTCAAAAAATTTGTCAACAGATCAAGACCATCAACACTTGGTGCACAATGTGGCAGCTTTTCACGAAGAAGGTTTGACAATAGATTTACTATTCATGCAGATGTAAATAGCATATAATTCACTTATATTGACACATGAAACTTAGATGTGGAATTTATCATCATGTAACATGCCATTTCAAATTTCAAATACACATATCAAGATGTCTTTTCAAGGGTTGTAATGGGGTTAGGGTCAAGGTAGGAATGTATTTGGTTAAGTGGACTAAAATCTGAATCCTTGATTAACCTAAACTTCTCACCTAACCTAAGACATTCCAAGTCATTACAATGCAAAATCTACTACCCATTGATTATTTTTGTCACAAATTCATGCACCTTAATGTCTTTTGAATACAAATCATATTGCTTCCTTTTTTTTTTCTTTTTTCTTTTTTTCTTTTTTTTTTTTTTTTGATATGCATAAAGGATGTAGTGCATATGATTAAAGTGTTAGATGCATGAACAAGTGCCTAACTATATTCACATTTTCACATAAGAATATAAAATACTCACTTTTCTAAACAGGTATTCCACAATTCAATTTCCCCACACTTAATTCATGTACACCTCACTAGTTTAAGCTAATCAAGGATTCAAATTAGGGACATTTATTATTTTCCGCTTAGAGTTAGTGATGTGCTAATATAAAGAATAAATGGGGTAAAATAGGCTCAACATGGGGTTACAAAGGGTAATGATAGGGTAAGGCCATACGGATACGTGAGCTATAGTGAAACAAGGCTCAATCACATAAGTGTATGCATACATCAAACCATGGAAATATAGAATCAAGCAAGATATAGATCACAATTTTGGAGAGAACAACACATACCAAAATAAGGTTGATAAAATGCAACCAATCAAGTAGGTTCAAAATCTCACTGATTTTGTATGTTCGAGCTCTAAAACCATGTTCCAAATTAAATATCTTCAAACAAGTTTAACAAAAAATTTTTAATTCAAATGAGTGAAATGCTATAAAATAGTGTCTTGAAAAAGAATTTATCACTTCAACCAAGTAGTACCTAAATGCAAGCAACTACTACTTATGCAAGTTATCCTATCTAACAAAAGAAAAGTAAAATATTGGTGTTGAGAGAGAGAAATTACCTTCGGAAGTTAGTTACTGACCTCCCTACACTTAAAGCTTGGCACGGTCTTCCATGCCATCAGTGATGAGCAAAGTGGGGTTGGAATCATCACCTCTACTGTCTGGCTCGTCATGGCTCTCCATGCTGTCATTTGAAGTGGATTCTGGGGTATCAGGCTCTTCCGGAGGAGGGTGAGTACTAACAACGAGCTCCTTCAAGTAGTTGTATCGGCGCTTGTTGCGGCGCTCTATTTGCTCAATCCACCGGCCTTGCCGGTCTAACCTTTCAAGGATCTCAAGTAGCAAATGATGGTTTGGTAGTGGTGGTGCGTGAGGTGTGGATGATGGTGGAGCGGATGATGAAGGGGCGTCGAAGGACGGGCCTGCATTCTGGCTCACAGATGGTGCCAGAGGTCTGATATATACTTCCCATTTGGAACGAATTCATCATCCCTAGGAATCATGGTCCTCGTATCCCCAGCCCGATGGGAGACTCCTGCTGCAGATACCAAGTTTGTAACCAATGCGGGAAAAGGTAGGTTGCCCACGATTTTCACCCGACCCATAGCCTGTCGAATGAGTCTTGGCAAGTTGAGAAGTTGCTCTGTGAGAAAGCACCAGACGAGAACGGTCATGTCAATAGTGAAAGTGGACTCATGAGTGCTCAGAAATATATAGTGGGACATGATCTGTGTCCACACGCAAGCCTCCAAGGTGAGTACTTAGGCGGAGATGCTCTTGGGATGAGTCCGGTGTTGCCCATAGATCCAATGCTATCAGGTTGGGCGATGACTCCAAGGACGTTGTTCCAGTCAAACTGGTATGTCTGGTGCTCAAGCTGGGCCTCTTGATAGGCATCCATCCCCTCCGGACTCGGTAAAAGATCAAGTACTCTCTGAATGGCACTTTCGGAGACAGGGACTTGCTTTTAGCGCACATAGACTGACTGCAGGGTAGGCGAGTGATAGTTGGCGTAGAATTCAACCACCTAAGAGAGATTGGATTCTCGCGGCTGCCTCCTTAAGAATCCCCACTGTCTCCTTTCAATGCAGGGCACCACAAAGTCAATAAAATGCACTGGAAGAATGAGGAGGTGCTCATTATGGTAGTTTCTCTCTGCAAAGAGGGGGAACATCCGCTCACAGTAACGGTTAGTGAATCGTGCAGAGTCCCGTGCAGGAAATGCCTTCTCCACTTCATCAACTCGGATGGTCCTCTTCACCCGCTTAGTAGGTGGCTTGACCCTTGTGGATGGTTGCGCCTTAGCCGGTGCTCTTTTAGTTCCTTTATTTTCTAGTGTCCTGTTAGAAGCGTTCTCTTTTCCTCTCTTGATGGTCATCCTGAAGAAGGAAGAAAGAGAACGAATGTCAAATTTAAATAGTTAAAAACCGGATGGAAGAAAGTCCAAGTGATAATGAATGCCAAAGAAAAAGATAGTGTCTTAAATACATGGTAGCTACAACTTGCAAGTAAGACATCAAGTAATATCATGAAGGCATATCATAACAACTAGATGCAAGAGGGATAAAAGCATGCAAGTAACAAGCATGAAAAGAATAGCTCAAGCATCAATATCAACAATAATAGTCACATGCAATAAAATGATGAGCACTTTTATGATGACAATTAATGAATAATAAACTCAATACACATAGATTGCAAGGGTTGTGAAAAAAAGGCATTAAGGTGCAAGAATAAAATAGAAAATAAATTAAAATACCATAAGAGCTTTTTCACAAACACACTTGGTGTGCAAATTAAAAATAGGAAGTAAGATAATCAATCCAAGTGTATAGGATACCCAAAGTAAGATGCCAATTGTCAAAGCATACCTTATAACACAAACAAGCTAAGATATAGCAAAATAATCACCCAAATAAAATTCCAACACCAACATAAAAATGCAAGATAAAAGAATGAAAAAGAAATTACAAATATCAAATCTAATATAGAATTAAAAATACATAAAATAGTCAAGTGCAAGAAATAAAAGAAGAAGGAACAAGTAGAAGAGAGGAAGAAAAGAAACCTTGAAAAGAAGATGAAAATAGGGGGATAAATGGGAGTAAGAATGGGAGAAGATGAGTAGGAAGAGAAGAAGAAAAGGAAAGGAAATTGTGACTGCTGGAGGTGGTGGTCTCCGGTGGTAGTCCGCCGGTGGTGGTGAGAGAAGGGAAGAAGAAAGAAGGAAGAAGTAGAAAGAAGGAAAGAAGAAGAATGAGGAAGAATTAGGATTAGGGGGAGAAAAGAATGCAACAGGAGGCGCGCTGATTTAAGTGACGCGGAGCTTATGACGCGCACGCGTCACCTACGTGTATGCATAGGTGAGCAGAAATTCAAGTGATGCGTAAGCTTCGGTCACGCATACGCGTGACTACTCGTTGTGCCAGACACACGATTCCATCATTATACCAGCACAACTCTCTGTTCAATGTACCAAATTACGCCGATTTCTCATACCACACACACGCGTAGCTGACGTACACGCGTGGAACCCCATAATTGCTAGTGACGCGTACGCGTGGACCACGTGTACACGTGGGGTGGTTTGTGCGCCAGGCACCCTACCCGCACAGTTCCAGCATAACTCTCTGTTCAAAATACTAGAGAGCAGACCTCCACATGACACGTGCGCGTCATTGACGCTTATGCATCAGGTGCACTTTTTTTTTCTTTCTGAATAAAAGGAAAACATGCTTAAGTAAAAATTAACAAAGACAAAGAAGGAAATAAATAGAAGAACATAAATAAAATAGAATTATCAAAAGGACGATCATACCATGGTGGGTTGCCTCCCACCTAGCACTTTTCTTTAACGTTCTTAAGTTGGACGGTCCATAGGCTCAGTCCTCTTCCCTTGCTGGATCCTTCAAGAGGAAGATCTCCAGCTCCTTGTTGTTCACACCATGATACAGCTACAAACGGTAGCCATTGACTTTGAAGAAAGTGGGGCTTCAAGGGTGACTTAGGTGGACAACTCCATACGGTTCCACTTTCTCCACCACGTAGGGTCCATCCCACCTTGACCTCAGCTTGCCTGGCATTAACCTCAACCTCGAGTTGTAGAAAAGGACTTGATCCCCAGCTCTAAACTCTCTTCTCTTGATGTTTGGTATGCAAAATCGTGATCGTTCATTCCTTGGTAACGGCGTCAAAAACTTAATACGCACGTTCATAGTTTTAGTTCTTTGTCACAACTTCGCACAACTAACCAGCAAGTGCACTGGGTCGTCCAAGTAATAAACCTTACGTGAGTAAGGGTCGATCCCACGGAGATTGTCGGCTTGAAGCAAGCTATGGTCACCTTGTAAATCTCAGTCAGGCGGATTCAAATGGTTATAGAGTTTTAATAATTAAAAGATAAGTAAAACGTGAAATAAAGATAGAGATACTTATGTAATTCATTGGTGAGAATTTCAGATAAGCATATGGAGATGCTCTGTTCTTTCTAATTCTCTGCTTTCCTATTGCCTTCATTCAACCCTTCTTACTCCTTTCTATGGCAAGCTGTATGTAGGGCATCACCGTTGTCAATGGCTACTTCCCGTTCTCTCAGTGAAAATGGTCCAAGATGCGCTGTCACCGCACAGCTAATCATCTATTGGTTCTCGATCATACTGGAATAGGATTCAGTAATCCTTTTGCGTCTGTCACTACGCCCAGCACTCGCGAGTTTGAAGCTCGTCACAGCCATCCCTTCCCAGATCCTACTCAGAATACCACAGACAAGGTTTAGACTTTCCAGATCTCAAGAATGGCCGCCAATAATTCTAGCCTATACCACGAAGACTCTGATCGTGAATCAGGAGGCTAAGAGATATGCATTCAAGCTTGTTTGCATGTAGAACGGAAGTGTTTGTCAGGCACGTGTTCATAAGTGAGAATGGTGATGAGCGTCATATAATCATCACATTCAACATGTTCTTATGTGCGAATGAATATCTTAGAGAAGAAATAGGCTTGAGTTGAATAGAAAAACAATAGTACTTTGCATTAATTCATGAGGAACAGCAGAGCTCCACACCTTAATCTATGGTGTGTAGAAACTCTACCGTTGAAAATACATAAGTGATAATGGTCCAGGTATGGCTGAATGGCCAGCCTCCCAAAGAGGGTTCAATCATCAAAACATGATCAAAAGATGTAAATACAATAGTAAAAAGTCCTATTTATACTAAACTAGTTACTAGGGTTTACAGAAATGAGTAAATGATGCAGAAATCCACTTCCGGGGCCCACTTGGTGTGTGCTTGGGCTGAGCATTGAAGCTTTCACGTGTAGAGGTCTTCCTTGGAGTTAAACGCCAGTTTGTAACCTGTTTCTAGCGTTTAACTCTGCTTTGCAACCTGTTTCTGGCGTTTAACTCCAGAATAGGGCAGGAAGCTGGCGTTGAACGCCAGTTTGCATCATCTAAACTTGGGCAAAGTATGGACTATTATATATTTCTGGAAAGCCCTGGATGTCTACTTTCCAACGCGATTGAGAGCGCGCTATTTGGACTTCTGTAGCTCCATAAAATCCACTTTGAGTGAAGGGAGGTCAGAATCCAACAGCATCTGCAGTCCTTCTTCAACCTCTGAATCTGATTTTTGCTCAAGTCCCTCAATTTCAGCCAGAAAATACCTGAAATCACAGAAAAACACACAAACTCATAGTAAAGTCCAGAAATGTGAATTTTATTTAAAAACTAATAAAAATATACTAAAAACTTACTAAATCATACTAAAAACTATGTAAAAACAATGCCAAAAAGCGTATAAATTATTTGCTCATCAATGTTCTTGTCATGTACCGCCTTCACCTTCTCCTTGTAGAGCCTTGAGTTCTCATACGCTTCTAGTCAAAGGCACTCCAATTCCTCCAATTCCTTCACAGTCCAGTAAGCTTTATGTTCCACCTCTACCGGAAGGTGGCAAGCCTTTCCGTTGACTAGGCGGAACGAACTCATGCCGATGGGTGTCTTGTAAGCAGTGCGATAAGCCCATAGCGCATCTCCAAGCCTAGAGCTCAAGTCCCTTCTATGAGGTTTGATAATCTTCTCCGGTATGCGCTTGATCTCTCTATTAGACACTTCGGCTTGCACATTGGTTTGAGGATGGTAAGCCGTCGCCACCATATGAATGATTTCATATTTCTTCAACAAAACTGTCATTCTTCTATTACAAAAATGAGAGCCTTGATCACTCACGATTGCTTATGGTGATCCAAAGCGACAAATAATATTATTCCTAACAAAAGAAACAACAACGTTAGCATCAGCAGTACAGGTAGGAATTGCTTCCACCCATTTAGAAACATAGTCAACAGCTAACAAAATGTATAAGAAACCATTCGAGTTTGGAAATGGACCCATGAAGTCAATACCCTAAACATAAAAAATTTCACAAAATAACATTAGTTGTCGAGGCATCTCATCCCTCTTGGACATATTTCCAAACCTTTGGCATTGGTGGCAAGAGTCACAGGAAATATTAGCATCCTTAAAAAGTGTGGGCCACCAAAATCTGCAGTCTAAAATTTTTCTTGCAGTCCTTTGAGAACCAAAGTGTCCACCACTCACAGAAGAGTGGCAGGCCTCTAAAATTGACTGGATTTCGGATTGTGGCACACACCGTCTTATTATTTGGTCAGCACTACATCTCCATAAATATGGGTCATCCCATATGTAATACTTGGACTCGCTTTTAAGCTTGTCCTTTTGATGCTTAGAAAAATTTGGAGGAAAGGTACGACTAACCAAATAATTAGCTATGGGTGCATACCAAGGACCCACCTCAGATATTGCTTGCAAGCTATCAAGTGGAAATGCATCATTGATAGGAGTGGAGTCACTTTTAATATGTTCTAGGTGACTCAAGTGGTCTGCCACCAAATTCTGGGAACCACTCTTATCTTTGATCTCTAAATCAAACTCTTGCAATAACAATATCCAACGAATTAACCTTGGTTTAGACTCTTTCTTAGCTAACAAGTATTTCAAAGCCGCATGGTCTAAATATACTACCACCTTAGTTCCAAGTAAATAAGCTCGGAATTTATCCAAAGCAAAAACAACAGCTAAAAGTTCTTTTTCAGTGGTAGTATAATTAGACTGGACACCATCTAAAGTTTTAAAAGCATAAGCAATAATGTATAGGTCCTTACCTTCGCGCTGAGCCAGCGCCGTTCCTACCGCATAGTTTGATGTGTCACACATGATCTCAAATGGCCTACTCTAGTCAGGCCCTCTCACAATAGGAGCTTGGGTCAAAGCAATCTTCAACTTGTCAAATGCTTCCATGCAGTCCTCACTTAAGTCAAACTTTACGTCCTTCTACAGCAGACGGGACAAAGGTAGTGCAACCTTACTGAAGTCTTTGATAAAACGCCGATAGAAACCTGCATGACTAAGAAAATAACGGACTTTCCTCACAGAGGAGGGGTAAGGTAAACCAGAAATAACATTAACCTTTGCAGGATCAACAGATATACCAGTATTAGAAACAACATGGCCTAGAACAATACCTTGCTTTACCATAAAATGACACTTTTCAAAATTAAGCACAAGGTTTGAACTAGCACATCTTTCTAATACTCTAGCTAGACTATCCAAACAAAGGTCAAAGCAATCACTATAAACACTAAAGTCATCCATAAAAACTTCCATACAATGCTCAAGAAGAACTGAGAATATACTCATCATGCACCTTTGAAACGTAGCCGGTGCATTACATAAACCAAAAGGCATTCTCTTATATGCATACATTCCAAAGGGGCATGTAAAAGTTGTTTTCTCCTGATCTTCTGGATCAATATGGATTTGAAAATAGCCAGTATATCCATCTAGAAAATAGTAGTGTGATTTACCTAACAGGCAATCAAGAATTTGATCGATGAAAGGTAATGGGTAGTGATCCTTGCGAGTGGCCAAATTCAAGCGCCTGTAGTCAATGCACACTCTCTAGGAATTCTGCACCCTTGTAGCCATGAGTTCCCCATTCTCATTCTTCACTGTTGTGATGCCAGACTTCTTCAGAACCACCTGTATTGGACTAACCCATTCACTATCTGAGATTGGATAGATGATATCAACTTCAAGCAGTCGGGTCACTTCCTTCTTCACAACTTCTAGAATTGTGGGGTTCAACCGCCTTTGAGGTTGATGAATAGGCCTCGCTCCCTCCTCTAGAAAAATGCGGTGCTCACAGACTTGAGGGCTTATACCTACTAAGTCCGCCAAACTCCACCCAATAGCTTTCTTGTTTCTTCTCAGCACACTAAGCATACGCTCCTCTTGTTGGGAAGTAAGTTCCTTTGCAATAATAACTGGGAGTTGTTGATTATCTTCAAGATAAGCATACTTTAGGTGAGCTGGAAAGGGCTTCAACTTCATTTTCAGCTCATGGCTTGGCACTTGATCATCCGAAACCATTGGAGGTGGCAAGGTGTCTTCAGTATACTCAGGGGGCTTCCCCATACTTGCACCTTGAACCATGTTCTTCTCATCTACTGCCTCTTGGTGAACTTCAGCCACAGTCTCATCAATAATGTCACACTGGAAGATAGAGTGGTCTTCAGGTGGGTGCTTCATAGCTTCATCAAGGTTGAAGCTCACTGCTCTTCCATCAATCACAAATGAATATGTACCCGAGAAGGCATCCAATTTAAACCGAGAAGTCTTCAAAAATAGCCTTCCAAACAAGATGGATGAAGGTCTTCTTGAGTCATTAGGAGGCATCTCTAGAATGTAGAAGTCAATAGGAAAAGTCAACCCTTTAATGCTTACCAAGACGTCTTCCGCAATGCCAATCACTGAGATTATGCTCTTATCTACTAAAATAAAATGGGCTGCCGACCTTTTCAACGGTGGAAGCTTCAAAGCATCATATACAGACAATAGCATAATACTAACACATGCACCTAAATCACACATGTAGTCAACAAACTGTACACCCCTTATAGTGCAAGTAACCATACAAGGACCGGGATCACCACATTTCTCCAGTATAGCACCCATAAGAGCAGAAATTGAGCTACCCAAAGGAATAGTTTCTAAATCATGTATCTTTTCCTTATTCATGCACAAATCCTTTAGAAACTTAGCATACTTAGGAACCTGTCGAATAGAATCAAAAAGGGGAATAGTTACCTCAACCTTTTTTAAGATCTCCACCATCTTGGGATCTAGCTCCACTTGCTTTTTAATCCTCCTAGCAAGGTGTGGAAAAGGAATGGGAATGATCTCTTTCACAACATTGTCTTCCTTAGATACTCCATTCCTTAGTTGAGCAACTTCTTCTTCAACCGCATCTTGTACCTTATCCTCTTCTTCAACATCTTTCACCTCAACAACATCTTCATCTTGAATGTCTTCTCTTGAGCTTGGCTCCTCGGGACTCCTCTCTTGTAATGTAGTGCCAGACCTCAAAGTGATGGCATTGATTCCACCCTTGGGGTTGGGTAAAGGTTGAGAGGGGAGTGCACTAGAGCTTGAAGGTTAATTGTTGGAGGTAGAGGGTGGGTCCATACAGGATATAAGAGCTTGTAGAATGGAGGTAAGACTGGTGAGGCTAGAGGTAAGTGAATTTTGAAGCTCTTTTTGTCCTTGAAGAATTGAACGGAGTGTTTCATCTTGGTTGGAGGAGGAAGGAGGGTAGGTAATTTGAGGCATTTATGGTTGATTGAGTTGAGGTGCTTGAGCTTGCCTTTGGTGAGGTGGTTGGTATCTTTGGCCTTGGTTTTGCTGTTGGTATGGAGGTTCTTGTTGATACCGGTTCTGTTGATAGTTGTTGTTCCACCTTTGATTTCCACCATTGTCTTTGCCTCCATGGTTGTAGTTGTCCCTCCATCCTTGGTTGGGGTTGTCTTGCCAACCTTGATTGTAGTTACCACCTTGATTATAATTACTGCCTTGTTGATAGTACCATTGATTCAGACGGTTGTAATAAGCATTGGTAGCCGCCAAGGTGTTGTCCTCTTGGAGTTGTGGACATTCATCAGTGTAGTGAGAATAGCAAGCGCATATTCAACACGCTCTTTGAGGGACCAACTGTTGACATTGTTGTTGTGGAGGAGGTAGAGGTTGTTGTTGATTGAGTTGGAGCTGCTTGAGTATATTGGTCATCTCTCCCAAAGTCTTCGTGAGAGCAACGGTCTCACTGCTAGAAGAAACTTTCGCTAGATCGGTGATCAGTTGCCATGCTTCTATCACCGTCTTGTAGTTCGTCGGAGAGCCATTGCTTGCAGCATCCAAGAGGGTCTTGTCTCGAGGCTTCATGCCTTGGCAGAAGTAGCTAATTAACACTAACTGGTCAATCATGTGATGAGGACACGAGTCCAGGAGATTCCTGAAGCGTTCCCAATACTCATAGAGAGTCTCTGATTCAGCTTGAATGATGCAGGAAATTTCCTTTCTCAATCTATCTGTAACCTCCGCTAAAAAGAACTTGTGCAGGAATTTCCTTCTGAGCAAATCCCAAACGGCAGTCTCATCTGCACCATGCCGCCTAGTAGTTGAATACGCTGTCTGAAAATCTCTGAGGTGCTTGATAGGCTTTTGAGTGGGTAAACCATGGAATTTAGAACATATAATAGGAATAAATAAAAGACATGATAATTATAATAAATTAATAAAATCAAAATTTGGCACTGACAATTAATTAAAAAGGACCACACAAGCAATAAAAATAAACATAAAAATAATTCAATGCATTGATTAAATTCAAGAGTTACAAGATCCAAACATGAATGCACAATAATCAAATAGAATAGAGTAATAGAGAAATTATAACAAAAAACTAGAAGGAAATTGACTTCAATTGAAGGTAGTGGCACCTCTCTCAAGATCTAATTCGAAGATGAACTAAGAATGCTAAGAACCTTAGGAAAAGTAGTAGTTTTTCTCTCTAGAATTTAAAAACTAAACAAAAACTAAAGTGAAAGTGAAAGTGTGTTCAGTCTCATCTCCACCCCTGCCTCTAGTCTATATTTTCGGGTTTGAAACTGGGTCCAAATCAAACCAGAAATTGCCCCCAGCGAGTTTTGTTAAGTGCAGCACGTGACGCTCTGTCACGCGTACACGTCGGCCACGCGTACGCGTCGCTGAACCTTGCACCTGGCCACGCGTACTCGTCGCTGAACGACGCTCCAGGTCACGCGCACGCGTCGACCATGCGTGCGCGTCGCTCCTCGCTTCCCAGCTCTTTAGTTTCTTGTGTTCCTTCCACTTTAACATGCTTCATCTTCATCCTTTGAGCCATTCATTCCCTGTAAACCTGAAAATACTTCACAAACACATCACGACATCGAATGCTAATAAAGGAGAATTAAAAATTAACAATTTTAAGGCTTAGGAAGCATGTTTTCAATCATAGCACAAAATTAGGAAGGAAATGAAAAACATGCAATTTACATGAATAAGTGTGAGAATAGTTGACAAAACCCACTCAATTCAGTCCAAAATATATCATAATATAGTGGTTTATCACATGCCTCAGCAAGTAATCCTAGAGATTAAGTTGTTTGACGTATGGGCCATAGATTTCATGGGACCCTTCCCGCCTTCATACTCAAACACATACATCCTTGTGGCAGTAGACTATGTGTCTAAATAGGTTGAAGCAATAGCAACACCTACTAATGACACCAGATTAGTAATGAAGTTCCTCCAAAAGAACATCTTCAGCAGATTTGGTGTCCCTAGGACACTAATGAGTGATGGAGGTACTCATTTCTGCAACAGACAGCTGGATTCTGTCTTAAGCCGTTACGGAGTTCGCCACAAAGTAGCAACATCGTATCATCCCCAAAAAATGGGCAAGCTGAAGTCTCAAATAGAGAACTAAAGCGAATTCTAAAGAGGACAGTAAGCACCTCTAGAAAGGATTGGGCTAGAAAGCTTGATGATGCTCTGTGGGTATACAGAACAGCTTTCAAAACCTCTAACATCACCATAGCAGCTGGTGTATGGGAAATCCTATCATTTGCCAGTGGAATTAGAACATAAAGCCTATTAGGCTACTAGATTCTTCAACCTTGATGCTAAAGTAGCAGGAGAGAAATGGCTGCTCCAACTAAATGAGTTGGATGAATTCCGCTTAGCTGCATTTGAAAATGCAAAGATCTATAAGGAAAAAACAAAAAGGTGGCATGACAAGAAAATATCTTCCAAAGTCTTTGAACCAGGACAAAAGGTCCTGCTCTTCAACTCAAGACTCAAATTCTTCTCTGGGAAACTCAAATCCCGTTGGAAGGGACCCTATGTGATTACTAGTGTATCATCTTACAAGAACATAAAACTTCAAGGTAAAGATCCTGACACAAGGTTCACTATCAATGGACAGAGGGTCAAACATTACCTTGGAGGAGATATTGAGCCAGGAGGCTCAACACTGTTACTAAGACAAGTACAGTAAGGTCCAGCTAAAGACATTAAATAAGCGCTTGTTGGGAGGCAACCCAATAATTAATTATATATTATTTTTTAATTTTCTAACCATTTTAATTTTAATTAGTTTTTCTATATAATTGGCTTTTAATTAGGTTGATTTCAACGTTAGTGGTCATGAACAGTGTTTAAACAGAGACAGAATGATGCAGAACAGCAAACAGAATACGGTGGAGAAGGGATCGGATCTCCCTGGCAATTGGGGTGGCAATTGGGCATTCAAACGCCAATGGAGGCAGCAAGCCTAGCGTCAAACGCTAGCCAGGGAGCTCTGGCTGGGCGTTTAATGCCCAAAGGGGAGCACAAGCCTGGCGTTAAACGCCAGCCAGGGAGCCCTAGCTGGGAGTTTAACGCCCAATGAGGAGCACAAGCCTTGTGGTGCGTGGCAGAAGTTAACCAATTAAGAGATTTTAAATAAGAGAACAACGTTGCACGTATAGCTCTTAACCAGCTAAGATCCGCCTCACCAATTTAAAAAGGTTTGTCACGAATTTTAGAAATAAAAATACTGGAGTATGAGTCCCAGGTCGTCTCCCAACGAGTTGCAGGAAAGAATGCTAATTTATTAATCAGAAAATTTCCAGAAAGTTTAAGTTGGATAATGAGTAATTAAAAGTAATTGTAAATTAAAGCAATTAACTAAGAATTATTATTAATATTAAAAGGTCTTGACTGGGGGAATAATTAATTGGAAGTTCTATCCTTGTTGGAATCTTCTCAAGTGTAGTGTAAAGGGGTTGTTATTTTCACTTGGTTAACCCTTACAGAATAAGGAAAAGTATAGTGCTCTTACCAAGGTTGCGAGAACTGGACCGGTCAATAAACCGGTGAGGTCACTGGTTTAATGATTCACTGGTTCGACCGGGGTTCAACCGGGGTTCAACCGGTTTAATTAAATATTAAATAAAATTATTAAAAAACTTAAAATAATCTTAAGTATATAAATTCAATAATTTCTAACTTAATAAAATTTAATATTTCACATATTAAATTATTCATTACTTAATATTATAGGTTCACAAACAACTTCAAACATCAAAGCTTATAACTAAACAAAAAATAAAACGTAAAAAAGAAATCAACTTCATGCAGCTTGACAATCACAGAAATCAACTGAGAATATTCATGAACCACCAAACAGAAGCAAAAAGTAAAAATATTCTCAAAGCCACAGAAATTTTGAGATACCATTCAGTACATTATTACAAAGATTGTCAAGCTAATAGATAACAATCTAACAATTATTGGCTATTGATTACAAACACACACAGTAACAAGAAACAACTCTATAAATATTAATAAGCACACATAAACACACAGAGAAAAGAAGGATGACAAATTCCCCAGCTGCCTTCAACGCCCCGGCGTCAATTTGCTTGCAATGATCATCATTCAATCCCAAGTCACCAATAAACGCATCATAATAGAAAGCCAAAAACAGATTGAAGATTCATCAAACAGAAACCAAAATCATGTAATCCAGATAACCATGAAACAGCAACTCAAAATCATGTAATCCAAATAAACATCAAGCAGCAACCAAAATCATGTAATCCAGCATGAACAAATAGGAACAGAAACATGAACAGAAAAATCAAATTATAAACATGTTCTGAACTTCTGATGAACACAGCTAACAAACATGAACAGATGAACACAGACTTAACAAATCATGAACAGAAAAATCAAAAAATTATAAAATCAAGCACAGAGTAGGCGACGATTAAATAGGAGCCAAGGTGGAAGGCAGAGTATTACCGGCGGCGATGGTAGAGGTGGAGAGCTCGGCGACGACGGTGGAGGTGGAGAGCTCGGCGAAGACGGTGGAGGTGGCGAGCTCGGCGACGACGATGGAGGAGAGGAGCTCCGCGACGGCGATGGAGGAGAGGAGCTCCGCGACGGCAAAGAGGGGCTGTGGGATGCGGTGGCGATGGCGGTGGGATGCGGTGGCGATGGTGGTGGCTATTAGGGTTCGTGAGAGGGTGAGAGGGTGAGAGTTGAGACTGAGATACTGAGATAGTGAGATGAGGATTGGGAATTAGCCATTAGGGATCGTGGCTTCGTGCATAGCCCTTTTATTTTTTTTTCTTTTTTTTTTCCTTCAAAACGACACCGTTTTGAAGTTTAATATGCAAACTAATAAACCGTAAAAAAACCGGACGGTTCTCCCGGTTCACCGGTTAACTGCCGGTTCGACCGGTTTTTTCACCGGTTTTCTGCCAAACGGTTTCTAACCTTACCCGGACCGGTTAGGTGACCGGTTCCCGATTTTTCTGGTTGAACCGGCCGGTCCGGTTCGGTTTTCAGAACCATGGCTCTTACCTACAATTCCTAGTCCTCTCCCTTGGGGAAGTCTAGTGTTAGTAGGTACAGAATTAGCCTACAACGTCCAATGTAACTAAGCACTTGAGCATTCCAACTCAAGTGTCTCCTCTTAATTAACCCCCATGTCAAGGGGAATTTCTACTCTATTGACATGGATTTAATAATCATAAAAATATAAGAAGACATAATTAAATAAAATAAAATAGAGAATTAAAATTAATTAAAAATAAAAATAACTCTATATATTAATAAACTCAAAATGTAACATACTTATTTGAATAGAGTCAATGATCAACTGAAAAGAGTAAAGAATAAGGAAACAAACTAAAGTAGTATCTTCACGGAGGTAATGGCTCTTCAATATCCACAATCCAAAGCAAAAGCATAAACTATCAATGTAACACTAATCTAGATTCAGATCTAAAACTAAAGTAATCCTAATGTGATGAATCTGAATGTGTGTGGATGCCTCCTCTGAGTCTCTGCATATTTCCTCGCTTTATTCTGTGTTTCTGGGCCGAAAATTAGGTTAAAACGTGGCCCAAAATCGCCCACAGCGTATTCTGTTATTTTTGCAGATTGCGCAGGTCATGCGTACGCGTCGTCCACGCGTTCGCGTCGTTCAACGATTTTCCTTGTCACGCGTTCGCGTCGTCCACGCATTCGCGTCATTCGTGCAGACTTCAATCCACGCGTTTTCGTCAGACACGGGTTCGCGTCGCTGCGATTTCTTCTTTTCGTGCGTTCGCGTGGGCCATGTGCTCGCGTCATTGCTCGCTGGTCATCTCCTTGGTTTCTTGTGTTCCTTCTATTTTTGCAAGCTTCCTTTTCATTCTCTAAGCCATTCCTGCCCTATGAAGCCTGAAACACTTAACGCATAGATCATGGCATCGAATGGTATAAAGGAGAATTAAAATACATAATTAAAAGGTCTCTAGAAAGCAAGTTTTCAACCATGGAACAATTTTGGGAAGGAATTATAAATACATGCTAATCATATGAATAAGTGGGTAAAGAATTTATAAAACCACACAATTAAACACAATATAAATCATAAAATAATGGTTTATCAACCTCCCCACACTTAAATATTAGCATGTCCTCATGCTTAGTTTAAGGAGATAAAATGTAAATAAGCTCTTCAAGACAAACGTAAATCAAATTCCACTAATTCAATTTATATCATAAAAACAGGTAACATTGTAAGAAGACAGCTCATGAAAGCAGGAAACATAGAATTAAGCACTGAACCCTCACTGATGGTGTATGTGCACTCTAGTCTCTCAAGTGTATAGGGTAATCACTCTACTCTTCTCTAATCAAGCTTTCTAAATTTTGTTCTTCACCTAACTAATCAACAATATTTAATGTACTAATGCAAACATCATGAGGTCTTTTCAAGGTTGTAATGGGGTTAAGGTAAGGGTAAGGGTATACATATGGCTAAGTGAGCTATAAATTGAATCTTTGACTAACCTAAGCTCTTACCTAGCATACTTACACTCCATATAATTCTAATTCATGCCTAGCTACCCATAATTTTTACTTTCACATTACATACTCATGCGTTAACTTTTTCTTTTAATTTTCTTATCACATATGCATTGGAGCTTTTGAACTTAACTTAATTTAGAATTGTGGTAGTTTTATCCCCTTATTTAATTAAATAAATATTTTTGGATTTTTTTATAAGGAAATAAACATAGCTTATTAATGCACATGGATTTTTAATTTTTCTAGTTTCACATGAGTAGGTACCCAAATTCCCATTATTTTATCATGATACATTCCCTTATTAACCCTTGTTCCCACAATTCTCCCATACTTAATTAACACACAATTTCTATCTTAAGCTAACCAAAGATTCAATTGGGATAATTAATTGTTTTTCCACTTAAGGCTAGTAATGTGGTAAAATATAGAACAAATGGGATAAAAAGGCTCAAAATGGCTAACAAAGGTAATTTAAAGGTAGCTTATTTGGGATAAGTGAGCTAAAATCAAATAATGGCCTCAATCATATGCATGCATATAAATACATTAAACATTGGACATATAGGATGAAATAAAATAAAGATTACAATCATAGAGAAGTGAACACACAAGAATAAAATATTTATGGTTAAATAATGTAACCATGTAATTAGGTTCAAAATATCACGGGTTGTGTGTTCTTAGCTTTTTAAACTATGTTCCAATTATAACTTCTAACAAATTTTATTACAAAAGTTTTAATTTAAATTAGTGAAATTTTTCAAAAATAGGGTCTTAAAAAGAAACTTATTATTTTTCAATCAAGTAGAACATGCATACAAATAACCTATTTCTTTGCAATCTATCCTATTATAGACAAAAGAAAAATTAACTAAATATCCTATTTTATTGGTGTTTAGGGAAGAGAATTTACCTCCAGAAGTCAGGTATTGACCGACCTCCCCACACTTAAAGCTTTGCACCGTCCTCGGTGGCATCTTTCAGGAACAGAGGGGGGCTGGTAGCAGTATCTCCACCATCGAAACCGTCATGGCTCCCTGTGCTGGTAAATGAGGTAGAGTCCGGGGTGTCTAGGTCTTCCCTAGGTGGTTGGTTACTGATAAACCCATATTTTATGATATATTTTGTGCTTAGTTTGAGTGATTTATTCAATCCTTCACCCACTTATTCATATTAATTGCATGGTTATACTTTCCCTTCCTTATTACGTGATGTATGTGAAAAACATGTTTCCTATGCTTTAAAATTAATTATTTTAATTACCTTTATTTCCATTCGATGCCGTGATTCGTGTGTTGAGTAGTTTCAGATCTTCTAAGGCAGGAGTGACTTAAAGGATGAAAAGGAAACATACAAAAATGGAAGGAAAACACAAAACGGAGTTTTTGGAGAGATTGGCATCCACACGATCGCATGGACGATGCGGCCGCCTACCAAGCGCGAAGAAGCAGCAACGCGGCCGCATGACTGACGCGACCGCGTGCCTTAAGCAGAATACATATGACGCGGTCGCATGACAGACGCGATCGCGTGACAAGAAAAACTCCAAATGACGCGACCGCGTGACCCACGCGGACGCGTGACAGAGGCCACGCACCAGAAATTGCAGAAAACGCTCCCAGCAAATTCTGAAGCTCTTTTTGGCCCAAATCCAAGTCCAGAAGGCATAGACCAGAGGTTATGAAGTGGGGGAATGCATCCATTCAAGAAGAGTCTCCACTTTAGTTAGTTTTCATGATTTAGATTTAGCTTAGAGAGAGGTTCTCTCCTATCTCTTCTCTCTTAGGATTAGGATTTAGGATTTCTCTTAGTTTTAGGAGTGACTCTCGATCCCAGGTTCAATGTTCCTTACTTTAAGCTTCCCTTTCACTTTTTATTCATTCCATTACTTTAGTTGGTTATTTGATATTGCAATTTAATTTATGAATTCTTCCATGTTACAGATTACTCTTTTGAATTAATGTTAATTGAGGTATTTCAGTTTAATATTGCTTTCTTTTATTTATGTTATTGTTATTCCCATCTGAAGACATTTTTATTCCAGTATATTTACTTTTCTCCTTTTGGTCTTGGTTAAGAAATCAGTAACTCAGGAGTTATCAAACTCAAACATGAATGATAATTGTCATCTTTGTTAATTAAACTGAACTTCAATAATCCTAATCTTTTCTTAGGAAATAAATAGGATCCGAAGATCAAACCAATTAATCCCTTGACCTTCCTTTATCTTAGTAAAGGTTAACAAAGTAGAACTAAGATTCAATTCTCATCAAGGATAACTAGGATAGGACCTCTAATTTCTCATACCTTGCCAAAAGCTCCTTTTCATCATTCGCCACCACATGATCCGCATTTACCCCGATTCCAATCCAATCACTCCCAAACACCACCACTTCCCCCTGTACTATATCCAAATCTATCACCCCGAGAATCAGAGATTCGCCTCAAGGAAACAGTAAATTGACTTCAAACAACCCTTCATCAAATGGAGCAAGCAGTAAGTCAATTATCTTCTAGACGTTCGAACATTCAAGAACCTCCCACAGCCCCATGTGGACAATCTAACGAAGAGCATAGTATGAAGGAGATACTAGAAACTCCAGTGGACAAGACAGAGCATGGTTTCGTACTGGAACAAGTAGAGGAAGCTGTCATTATTGAAGAAGAAGAGTTGGTTGAAGACTTAGGAGACGCTGAACCTCCATGGGAATCCAAAGTTATGGAGCATTCTGTCAAGGACGTTACAATTGATGCTAAGGAGGATTGTGCGCAATCCCCAGAGCAAGTCTTTTATGAAGAACTAGACAGAATAACCCAAGAAGCAAATTTCCTTGATAATGATAGTCGCAAGTCAAGTTCTTCTAGTAATGAACTTGCATCCGCAAGCGAATTCTCTGAGATCGAAGAATCTTCCCCAAGTGAATACGAAGATGATACGGAGGTAGATTTCTCTCAACCTCCAGTCTATGACTTAAGTGATGAGGAAGACATAGATGGCTTTGATCAGGACATAGATACAATTGAAGAATCTTGCAAAGAAGTGGAGAAATTCACAGAAGAGCACAAGGGAGTAGAACTCACAGAACCACTG
>NC_029788.2:99506838-99514048 GCF_000816755.2 Arachis ipaensis
AGGTTCAATAAGGTTCCACGCTTCAACTCGAAGTGCACGGATTGGCACCATGATCAATCGGATGGATCTCGAAAAACGTTTGGTTATCCTGGTGAGAATCTAATTTCTAAACCGCCCAGATGGATAAGTATAGATCAAGACGAAGGCAGATTTAAAAGCAAAGTTTGGGATCCTGGAATCTATGCTGACATTCGTCACCCCGGGAGCCTGACAATCTGTTTGAAGCCGCTCAGAAGCTTCACATGCCTAGTTTGGGACCCCGGAGGCTATTGGCATTCCAAGCATTGGTGGAGATTTCTGGATGAATTTAAGCATAAGCCGCCAAAAAAGGAAGCTCATCCAATGTCCAACTTAAGGACTTTAACTAAGGTAGTGTTTGGTTGATGTCCATGTCTCAATGAGACATAGACACGGTGACACATGTCTGCTGTTTGGTTTGGTGAGACACAAATTTTTTATGGATACGGGAGGACACGGATGGACACGGAGACACTAAATTTGTGTACCTCCAATTTGATGAGACACTGAGACACAACTTGTGAGACACTAATTTTTTACTCTTTTACCCTTATTCAATTTTTAAATTTTCAAAATTTATTCTCTTATCTCTTCAAATATTTCTTTTTTTAATTCCTCTTTTAGATTTTACAAACCAAATTTGTTCTCCCATTTTTTTTTAAAAAAATTATACATTTAACTTTTTATTTATTTAAATGTTAATTAATCTTTGATAAATTTTAGGCTTTGGTTTTCTATTTTTTTTTCAAAAAAAAAACTGTATATTTAATATTTGAATGATAATTTGAGATGATATTAGAAGGAAAAAAATATGAAAAGAAATAAAAATTTAATTGTAATGACATATGTAGCGTTTGAAGTGATGGGTGTGTAGTGGTGTTGATAAAATTGTGGTTAAATAAAGGGTAATTCAGTCTTTTTTAAATATTTGTGTCTTGTTCATTATTTTTACCAAACACAATACATAGACACAAATATTTTATGTCTATGTCTTTAATGTCTGTGTCTTTGTGTCTATGTCTCATCCTATACATCAACCAAACGGAGCCTAAAAGTGCTAGGTGGGAGACAACCCACCATGGTATGATCGTCCCTTTTTCAATTTTTATTTAGTTTTATTTGTTTTCAAGTTTTGTTTTATTGAACCTGGAGTTTTGCATCTCATTTATATTAATCATTGTATTCTGCATACTGCATAATTGCATACTTGCATAAAAAAAAGGGTGTGCGACGCGACTGCATCACTTATGCGATCGCGTCAAGTTGCAAAAAACACTTCCCACGCGACCGCATCATTCACGCGGCCGCGTGATCTGGAGATCGGCATAAAAATCCCAACGTCCAGAAAGTTAATCGTGCGGCCATTGTGCGTTTTGAACAAACGACCCACGCGATCGCGTCACTTGCACAACCTCAATCCCACGCGACAGCGTGAGTGACGCGATCGCGTCACCTGGATTGCACAACACCCCAAAAGGAGACAGAGAGTTGCGCTGAAACGACGCTGGAATCGTGCGTTTAGTACAATTTCCAGCGATGCGATCACATGCCTCATGCGATCGCGTCATTCACTCTTTTCCCATTCCATGCGATCGCGCGCCACTTAGGCGATCGCGTCGACCCCCATTTCACCCCAGCCACGCGACCACGTGCCCCAGCGATCGCGTGGATTCAAATTTATACCCCCCAGTCATGCGAACCCTATCAGTCGCGGCCCCCAACCCCCCCAAACCCCTCTTCTTCCTCTCTTCTTCTCCAATCACACCACCACCACCCAGCCACCAACGCCACCGCCGTCATCCCCAGCCACCTCTCTGCCCCACTCTCTTTCTTACGCCTACCAGGTTCCGACGAACGGCACCCTTCTATCCTTCGTAGTTAATTCATATTTTTTTCTATTTTTTTTTGTCATTAGGCTAGTTAGATATGCATGTTGTAGTGGATTTTAGGTTGTTAGGTAGCCTAGGATGTGGTTAGTGGATTTAGGTTTGTTTAATTGCGCTGTTCGTGTTTCTTGTTTCATTATTTTCGCAATTCTACTGTTGCTGTGATGTTAGTTTTGTTTATATACTGTAATTTCTTGTTTCATGCTGCTCTTTACACTGAATTTTCATGTTTATATTCCTTATATGTAATTGCAGCTTTCATTTTGATTCATATGAAATATTCTGTTGTTGTTTATTTTCCGGGACAATCCAATTTTAGCCGGAATGCTGCCCAAATCTCTGTAAAATGTTTCCATTCATATTTTTGGCATTTTCAACTGTGCTTTTCCTAGATTTAACCAAAATAATTCATGAATGCCAAGGCAAGCTTTCTTATTCTTTTTGATTTCCTGGTTCATAATTTGCATTTTTGATGTTTGATTCCAATTTTTGCTATTTCTATATCTATCTGAATCATCATCAACCTGTTTTCCTTATTTGGATATGAGTTACTTATAGCTTCTAACTGTGAATACTTGTTACTTGGAATATTTTCATTATGCCACTTACTTTAACCCACTTTTTACTAACTCACTGATGTTAACTTCCTAAACTCTTTTTCAATTCTAACCAACCTAACCTTTCAAAACTTCTCTTCTAATTTTCTTTCACTTTCTTTTAACATTCTAACCATGGCATGATGTTAATTTTTCTATTTAACATGAATTCAATTACATTTTGGATTGTGAATTCTCTTTTTCGGACTTTTAACTCCTATACAATCCTTAATGCACATTTACTTAACTCATTTTCCTTATCCTTTTGCTCCTTTGCCACTTTGTGTTTCTTTTGATTATTTGCCTATTTATTTTCCTGTTTTCACTATATCCTGGTTTTCTATTTTTCAGGATGTCTGCCAGCCAGAGAAAAGGAAAAGGAAAGGCTACTACTGGCAAACGGAAAAGAGGAGAATCCTCCATGTCCATTATAGATATTATGCACGATGACTCCTTGCGGGAGAAAAATTTTACCCCGCAAGAGAAGGCCGACCAGCTAATCCCTGCCACTGATCCAATAAAGTTTGCAAACCGATACTATGAGCTGAAGTATTCGGTGTTTGCAAACTCCAGGAACCTATACCTGGAAAGAACTTTGAAGATCCCAGAAGAACTCCAGTAATACACCTCTGACCATATCAAACAAAGAGGCTGGTTCTTCCTGGAGAGAAACCTGACTGAGGTCAATGCATCTTGGGTTAGGGAATTCTACTGCAATTACTTCAAAACCTCCCTAGATGCAGTGAACCTTAGAGGAAAGTAGATTCTGGTCACTGAAGAGGCCATTGAAGATGTCTTGAAGCTTCTGCCTAAAACTGATCAGCTGGATGGCTATCAAAAAGCTGAGGAGGATATGCGCTTCATGCGATTTGATTGGGATGCAGTCAAGGCCAGGATAGCCCTTGACCCGACCGTTCCTTGCATTATGGGTCAGAACACCACCATGCGAAAGGGAATCAAGCGGATTTACTTGAATGATGAGGCTCGGCTATGGCATCAGATACTTAGCAACTTTATTATGCCGAGTACTCACGAGACTGAGATACCAGCCACTATGATCACCCTCCTATGGTGTGTGATGGAGGGTAAGGACCTGTACCTGCCACGCTTTATCCGGTACCATATGGCCAGGGTCCACGTCCGAGGCACTCTTCCCTTTCCCTATTTGATTACACAGCTAGGCCGTCGAGCTGACGTGCCTTGGGAGGATGCTGATGAAAAGCCACCTACTGCAGAATGCAAGAAGATTATCCCTCACAGTAGGAACTTTCTGGCTTTGGGCTACAGACCTCCATTCCTCACTGCTGCTACTGAGACAGCCACACCATCTGCCGGCCCCTCTTCTTCCACAGCTACCCCTGCTACCACCACTGCACCTCCACCTGCCCCAGAGCCCATCTATCATCTAGTGCACCGCCTGTTTCGACGGCTTGACCAGATGGAGCGTCGCAACAAGCAACGCTATGAGCACCTGAAGCTGATGATACGCTCTGGCGACATGCCCTCCGACCCTGACACACTATCCGAAGCATCTGAGGAGGAGGTGGATGATCACGAGGCAGAGACCCATCCCAGAGCGAGGCTGCGCAGGCAGGCACAGAGCAGGCCACATCATATCAGGAGGCTCCGTCTCAGATTCAGGCTGTAGACCCCGAGATCCCTATCCAGTCAGCACCTCCTCTGGAACAGGCAGCTCCTCAGACCACCACCACAGAGACTCCAGCTACCCACCCTTCCAGTGATGACACCCCTTCACACCCTGCTTGAGTGAGCATCGAGGACGATGCTACATTTTAAGTGTGGGGAGGTCGCCATCTCTGGCGTTCTTTTTTTTTTTGGTGAACCACTGCATACTCTTTTTATTTATTTTGCTACTTTTTTGTATTTTATTTTTATTTTTATTTTTATTTTCTCAGTACTCATATATATTGCTATTTTTATGTATTTTTACTCTATTTCTACATTTTGCACTTTAGTTCATATTTTAGCCATTTAGTTTTAGTTGCAATTCTAACTTATTAGTTATAGAAGTTGTGGATTAATTAGTATAGTTTACCCTTTTTAGCATAAGATAGCTTAGTTTAATTTGAAAATATAAAAAAGAAGTAAACTAGGAACTTGAACATAATAGAAACAATCCACACACCTTGTATATATAGCATTACATGTTAGTTAGTTAACAACATTTCATCAAGGAGAAACACTAGAACTTTAAAGCCACCTTAAGTTTTACATTGAGAATAATGGGAATTTTTAACTAAACGTGCATGACATACATAACTGATAAATGATTTTTGAGCTACAGAACACACAGCATGTGAGTTTTGAGCTTAATTGTATGGTTATATTCAAACCATAATATTTTACTCCTGTGTGTTCCGCCCTTCTTTTTTATTCTGATGTTCTTTACTTTGTTTTAATCTATATGTCCAATTATAGAATAGAAATACATACCAAGAGAGTGATTGAGGCCATTGTTTGATTTTTAGCTCACTTATCCCAAAATAGCTTACTTTTACATCACCATTGTTAGCCCCCTTGAGCCTTTAAATCCCCTTTTATTCTATAAACCACATTACTAGCCTTAAGCAGAAAAACAAAATAAAAATCCCAAGTTGAATCCTTGGTTAGCTTAAGATAGGAAGTATGTATGGTTTAAATGTGGAAAAACCTATTGGGAACATGGATGATAAAAACAAAAAGGTAGAAAAGTTGAAAAGAATAAAATAATTCAAAATAAAAAGTTTTGGGAAGCAATCTCATGTAAAATCAAAATAATTGAATTACCATGTGCATTAAAAAATAATTAATTAAAAAATTTTTAATTTTCAGTATTTAAATAAAGGGGACACAAAAGAATTTCCCAAATGTGAAATAAAGCAATGCACATGGGATAAAAATAATAAACATTGAAACATGAGCATGTAACATCAAAAGTGGGAAAATATGGGAAAATAGGTAAAGAAGCTTTGCTTTAGAAAGTATGTATGTTAGGTGAGATCTTAGACTAATTAAGGATTCACTTATTAGCTCACTTAGCCTTATACATATACCCTTACCTTTACCTTGGCCCCATTCCAACCTTAATTCAAGACCTCATGATTTTTGGTATGTCTATATTCTATAATTGTTGATTGGTTAGATGAAGAACAAAGTTATAGAAAGTAAGAGTAAAAAGAAGAATAGAGTGATTAACCCAATAAACACTGAGTGATTAGAGAGTAAACACAAAATCCAGTGAGGGTTCAATAGCTCATTAACATATATCTCTGCTAAAATTATTAATTGTCTTGCAAAGTTTATAAAATATTTTTCTCTCCCATTTCAATTGTAAAGGCACTTTATCACTATCTAAGGTTTGGCTATATATATATATATATGACTCCTTGAGAATGTGAATTAATTCAACTACATGCAAGCTTTATATACAAGTGAATAAAAACTAGAATTGCATGATGCATCATTCATTTAGGTAGTTGCATTTAGATTAGATTGTATTGCATGACATTTCACCACTTTAACCTTACCTTACTCTTTATCTTGGACTTAGCATGAGGACATGCTATTGTTTAAGTGTGGGGAGGTTGATAAACCCATATTTTATGATATATTTTGTGCTTAGTTTGAGTGATTTATTCAATCCTTCACCCACTTATTCATATTAATTGCATGGTTTTACTTTCCCTTCCTTATTACGTGATGTATGTGAAAAACATGTTTCCTATGCTTTAAAATTTATTATTTTAATTACCTTTATTTCCATTCGATGCCGTGATTCGTGTGTTGAGTAGTTTCAGTTCTTCTAAGGCAGGAGTGACTTTAAGGATGAAAAGGAAACATACAAAAATGGAAGGAAAACACAAAACGAAGTTTTTAGAGAGATTGGCATCCACGCGATCGCATGGACGACTGCCAAGCGCGAAGAAGCAGCGACGCGGCCGCATGACTGACGCGTCCGCGCGCCTTAAGCAGAATACATATGACGCGGTCGCATGACTGACGCGACCGTGTGACAAGAAAAATTCCAAATGACGCGACCGCGTGACAGAGGCCACGCACCAGAAATTGCAGAAAACGCTCCCAGCGAATTCTGAAGCCCTTTTTGGCCCAAATCCAAGTCTAGAAGGCATAGACTAGAGGTTATGAAGTGGGGGAATGCATTAATTCAAGGAGAGTCTCCACTTTAGTTAGTTTTCATGATTTAGATTTAGCTTAGAGAGAGGTTCTCTCCTCTCTCTTCTCTCTTAGGATTAGGATTTAGGATTTCTCTTAGTTTTAGGAGTGACTCTCGATCCCAGGTTCAATGTTCCTTACTTTAAGCTTCCCTTTCACTTTTTATTCATTCTATTACTTTAGTTGGTTATTTGATATTGCAATTTAATTTATGAATTCTTCCATGTTACAGATTACTCTTTTGAATTAATGTTAATTGAGGTATTTCAGTTTAATATTGCTTTCTTTTATTTATGTTATTGTTATTCCCATCTGAAGATATTTTTATTCCAGTAGATTTACTTTTCTCATTTTGGTCTTGGTTAAGAAATCAGTAACTCAGGAGTTATCAAACTCAAACATGAATGATAATTGTCATCTTTGTTAATTAAACTGAACTTCAATAATCCTAATCTTTTCTTAGGAAATAAATAGGATCCGAAGATCAAACCAATTAATCCCTTGACCTTCCTTTATCTTAGTAAAGGTTAACAAAGT
>NC_029788.2:99514156-99518537 GCF_000816755.2 Arachis ipaensis
AGTAACTATACTTGCAACGAGAGTTTACTATAACTTCTAAACCATCAATCTTCAGTTCTTCAAAATGGCGCCGTTGCCGGGGAACTGCAATCATGTGCCTTATTATTGGTTATTGTAAATATTTTTCTTTTACTTGTTTATTTGTCTTTATTTTTCCCCTCTTTATTTCTTTTTAGCTACTATGAATTCTCACCCCTTCCGCTTTGAGTTTGGTTCTAATGTTATTAAAAAGAATGGAAGTTATAACAGGAACATGCATCAAGGTCAGAGCAACCAAAGATAGATGGAGCCAAGAGGATCTGATCAACCCTTTAGGCAACAACACCCTCCAAGATATCATGGACAAAGACCATTCTACAATGCATACCAAGCAAATAGACATGGTGGACAACCTTGTAATTACCAACAAGCCCCACCATGTGCTTATAGGCCATCCTCTCAACGTAACTTCGAACCACCACACTCACAAGCTCCTTTTCATCATTCGCCACCACATGATCCGCATTTACCCCAATTCCAATCCAATCACTCCCAAACACCACCACTTCCCCCTGTACTATATCCAAATCTATCACCCCGAGAATCAGAGGTTCGCCTCAAGGAAACAGTAAATTGACTTCAAACAACCCTTCATCAAATGGAGCAAGCAGTAAGTCAATTATCTTCTAGACGTTCGAACATTCAAGAACCTCCCACAGCCCCATGTGGACAATCTAACGAAGAGCATAGTATGAAGGAGATACTAGAAACTCCAGTGGACAAGACAGAGCATGGTTTCGTACTGGAACAAGTAGAGGAAGCTGTCATTATTGAAGAAGAAGAGTTGGTTGAAGACTTAGGAGACGCTGAACCTCCATAGGAATCCAAAGTTATGGAGCATTCTGTCAAGGACGTTACAATTGATGCTAAGGAGGATTGTGCGCAATCCCCAGACCAAGTCTTTCATGAAGAACTAGACAGAATAACCCAAGAAGAAAATTTCCTTGATGATGATAGTCGCAAGTCAAGTTCTTCTAGTAATGAACTTGCATCCGCAAGCAAATTCTCTGAGATCGAAGAATCTTCCCCAAGTGAATACGAAGATGATACGGAGGTAGATTTCTCTCAACCTCCAGTCTATGACTTAAGTGATAAGTAAGACATAGATGGCTTTGATCAGGACATGGATACATTTGAAGAATCTTGCAAGGAAGTGAAGAATTTCACAGAAGAGCACAAGGGAGTAGAACTCACAGAACCACTGGAACCACCTATCCCAAGGTCATTACCACCCAATACAAGCTTCAAGTGGGTACAATCCTTAACCTTTAACTGTATTTTTCCACTTGAATATGGTTTGCTTGAAACAGATGGCCAGCTTAGAGCTCTCTGCGGCTTTAAGAGTAAGCGGAAAATGGCTCGTACTCAGAGCTGGTGCACAAGGTTCAATAAGGTTCCACGCTTCAACTCGAAGTGCACGGATTGGCACCATGATCAATCGGATGGATCTCGGTAATCCTTTTGCGTCTGTCACTACACCCAGCACTCGCGAGTTTGAAGCTCATCACAGCCATCCCTTCCCGGATCCTACTCAGAATACCAAAGACAAGGTTTAGACTTTCCGGATCTCAAGAATGGCCGCCAATAGTTCTAACCTATACCACAAAGACTCTGATCTCACGATCAGGAGGCTAAGAGATATGCATTCAAGCTTGCTTTCATGTAGAACGGAAGTGTTTGTCAGGCACGCGTTCATAAGTGAGAATGATTATGAGCGTCACATAATCATCACATTCATCATGTTCTTGTGTGCGAATGAATATCTTAGAGAAGAAATAGGCTTGAATTGAATAGAAAAATAATAGTACTTTGCATTAATTCATGAGGAACAGCAGAGCTCCACACCTTAATCTATGGTGTGTAGAAACTCTACTGTTGAAAATGCATAAGTGATAATGGTCCAGGCATGGCCGAATGGCCAGCCTCCCAAAGAGGGTTCGATCATCAAAACATGATCAAAAGATAAAAGATCTAAAGATAGATGTAAATACAATAGTAAAAAGTTCTATTTATACTAAACTAGTTACTAGGGTTACAGAAATGAGTAAATGATGCAGAAATCCACTTCCGAGCCCACTTGATGTGTGCTTGGGCTGAGCATTGAAGCTTTCACATGTAGAGGTCTTCCTTGGCGTTAAACGCCAGTTTGTAACCTGTTTCTGGCGTTTAACTCCAGAATAGGGCAGAGAGCTGGCGTTGAACACCAGTTTACATCGTATAAACTCGGACAAAGTATAGACTATTATATATTGCTGGAAATCCCTGGATGTCTACTTTCCAACGAAATTGAGAGCGCGCAGTTTGGACTCCTGTAGCTCTAGAAAATCCACTTTGAGTGCAGGGAGGTCAGAATCCAACAGCATCTGCAGTCCTTCTTCAACCTCTGAATCTGATTTTTGCTCAAGTCCCTCAATTTCAGCCAGAAAATACCTGAAATCATAGAAAAACACACAAACTCATAGTAAAGTCCAGAAATGTGGTTTTTATTTAAAAACTAATAAAAATATATTAAATGCCACAGACACATAATTGGGTGAACCTTTTCAGATTGTGACTCAGCTTTGCTAAAGTCCCCAATTAGAGGTGTCCAGGGTTCTTAAGCACACTCTTTTTTTGCTTTAGACCTTGACTTTAACTGCTCAGTCTCAAGTTTTCACTTGACACCTTCACGCCACAAGCACATGGTTAGGGACAGCTTGGTTTAGCCGCTTAGACAAGGTTTTTATTCCTTTAGGCCCTCCTATCCACTGATGCTCAAAGCCTTGGATCCTTTTTATTACCCTTGCCTTTTGGTTTTAAGGGCTATTGGCTTTTTGCTCTTGCCTTTTGGTTTAAAGAGCTTTTGGCTTTTTCTGCTTGCTTTTTCTTTTTCTTTCTCTCTTTTTTTTTCGCCAGCTTTTCTTTTCTTTTTTTCTTTTTTTTTTCCGCAAGCTTTTGTATTCACTGCTTTTTCTTGCTTCAGGAATCAATTTTATGATTTTTTAGATTATCAATAACATTTCTCCTTTTTCATCATTCTTTCAAGAGCCAACATATTTAGCATTCATAAACCACAATATCAAAAGACATATGCACTGTTCAAGCATTCATCAGAAAACAAAAAGTATTGTCACCACATCAAAATAATTAAACTAGTTTCAAGGATGAATTCAAAACCATGTACTTCTTGTTCTTTTGTAATTAAAACACTTTTCATTTAAGAGAGGTGATGGATTCATAGGACATTCATCGCTTTAAGACATAGACATTTAAACACTAATGATCATATAGTAAAGACACAAACATAAATAAAACATAAGGCTCAAAAACCGAAAAACAAAAAAATAAGAACAAGGAGATTAAAGAACGGGTCCACCTTAGTGAGGGTGGCGTCTTCCTCTTCTTGAAGAACCAATGGTGCTCTTGAGCTCCTCTATGTCTCTTCCTTGTCTTTGTTGCTCCTCCCTCATAGCTCTTTGATCTTCTCTAATCTCATGGAGGATGATGGAGTGCTCTTGGTGCTCCATCCTTAGTTGTCCCATGTTGGAGCTTAATTCTCCTAGGGACTTGTTGATTTGCTCCCAATAGTTTTGTGGAGGGAAGTGCATCCCCTGAGGCATCTCAGAGATTTCATGGTGAGGAATTTCCTCATGCTCTTATTGAGGTCCATGATCTCTTGTTTGCTCCATCCTTTTCTTAGTGATGGGCTTATCCTCATCAATGAGGATGTCTCCCTCTATGTCAATTCCAGCCGAATTACAGAGGTGACAAATGAGGTGAGGAAAGGCTAACCTTGCCAAAGTGGAAGACTTATCAGCCACCTTATAGAGTTCTTGAGGTATAATCTCATGAACTTCCACTTCCTCTCTGATGCACATAAACTAGTTATGCTACGATTTAGGAAATTGCACGATCGGCAAAATTCCTTCCGGCAAGTGCACCGGTTATCGTCAAGTAAAAACTCACAATAGAGTGAGGTCGAATCCCACAAGGATTGGTTGAGTGAGCAATTCGGATTAGAAGTGTGTTCTAGTTGAGCGGAATCAAGATTGAGATGAGAATTGGGAGTAAGTTTAAGTTAATGTTTGTGCTCAAAGACTAACTTAAACCACAATATTTTGGCCCAGAAACCTTTTCCAAGAGTGGCGTTTAAGTTGCAGTTTAAGCTTAAACTGCAGCTTAAACGCCAGACACTTCCAGTGAAGCCTTTTGTAGAAGCACGTTTAAGCTTCAATTTAAGGTTAAACTGAAGCTTAAACGTGGAAATGGAAGAAGGCAGCCCTGGAGAGTCATGTAGTCGAACACGTTTAAGCTTCAGTTTAAGGTTAAACTGAAGCTTAAACGTGGAGATAGGAAGGGCAGC
>NC_029788.2:99518748-99519804 GCF_000816755.2 Arachis ipaensis
AACACCACAGGCATTTGTCTCAGAAGTTCAAACCATTGGTGCCTAGCTTATTTTCTCAAAATTTTTTTTTTTTTTTTTGGTTGCCCTTTTTCAGTGGCTTTTTCTTCTTCTTTTTCTTTCTTTTTCATGGCCAAAGACTTTTATTCATTAAGATCCATAGACAGTTTTCAATTTCTACACAAAAAATGATAATTCTACACTCTAATTCCAGTGATCTGACTAAACAATCAAGCATGCATACCACCACTTAATTCTACTTGATTTGTCACTAATTGAGCCAAGTTACTTTTGTTCAAACTTTTCTTTTATTTTTGGAAACAGAACATGCATGGCAAGCATTTGTTTAAGAAGGTGAAGTTATATCCAAACATCTAGGCATTCACTTTATTCAAAGCAATAAACAAACAAATATACTAAAAACTTCACATTCCAGAAAGATTCAACATTTACAGTTTAAACCAGAACAAGCATGCTTTTCTTTGCCCTTTTTAAAGAATTATCAAGGAACAATACCACCTTGTGAAATTCCTTGTTTTCTCTTTGTTGCCAGGAAACAATTTGATTTCTCCTTCTTCTCCTAAATGTTGCTTCATGCTTTAAGAAGATAGTGGGCCAATAAAAACCACACTGCAACACCTTAGCTGCTGTTCTTTCTCCTGCAAAATGTCATCCATAAGTGGAGCCATGGCAGTCCCATAAGACTTCCCTTCCTTCTTCCTCTGATATGCATCTTCTGAGTATGCCATCGGGACATTTTTTGAACAAGTATGGTTCGTCCCAGATGAAGTATTTGGCATCATTTACCAATTTCTTCCTTTGATGCTTGTTAAATTCCAACGGCAAACTCCCAGTGGCACCGGAGTAAGTTTAAGTTAATGTTTGTGCTCAAAGACTAACTTAAACCACAATATTTTTGGCCCAGAAACCTTTTCCAAGAGTGGCGTTTAAGTTGCAGTTTAAGCTTAAACTACAGCTTAAACGCCAGACACTTCCAGTGAAGCCTTTTGTAGAAGCACGTTTAAGCTTCAGTTTAAGGTTAAACTGAAGCTTAAACGT
>NC_029788.2:99519829-99535436 GCF_000816755.2 Arachis ipaensis
CTCATGGAATTTGCATCAAAATCATATTGTTTGGATGGTTCATTGCTTTGTTATTCTTTTAACCATTCTTGGTTACTTTAAGCTCAAGAAAATGCATAAAACCACTAAAACTAACCGAAAAATACTAGTGAAACTAGCCTAAGATGCCTTGGTATCACTCCCCAATCATGATACTATAGATCATGATGGCCCGGTCTATAGTAACTTCAGCTAGTAGGAATGATTGAGTGTTGAATAAACTCCAACCATCCTCTAGCTACAGGCTTAAGGTCCAGTCTTCTCAATTAAACCGGCTTGCCTCTTGAGTCAACTTTCCATTGAGCTCCTTCCACACATATGTCCATGAGGACTTGGTCCAACCTTTGATCAAAGTTGACCCTTCTAGTGTAGGGGCGTGCATTTTCTTGCATCATTGGCAAGTTGAACGCCAACCTTACATTTTCCGGACTGAAATCTAAGTAATTCCCCCGAACCATTGTAAGCCAATTCTTTGGATTCGGGTTCACACTTTGATCATGGTTCCTAGTGATTTATGCGTTTGCATAGAACTCTTGAACCATTAAGATCCCGACTTGTTGAATGGGGTTGGTGAGAACTTTCCAACCTCTTCTTCAGATCTCATGTCGGATCTCCAGATACTCATTCTTTTTGAGCTTGAAAGGAACCTCAGGGATCACTTTTTTCTTGGCTACAACTTCATAGAAGTGGTCTTGATGGACCTTTGAGATGAATCTCCCCATCTCCTATGACTCAGAGGTGGAAGCAATTGCCTTCCCTTTCCTCTTTCTTGAGGTTTCTCTGGCCTTAGGTGCCATTAATGGTTATGGAAAAATAAAAAGCTATGCTTTTACCACACCAAACTTAAAATATTTGCTCGTCCCCGAGCAAAAGAAGAAAAATGGAGGAGAGGGAGAGAGGTGTGTATTCGGCCAAGGGGAAGAAGAAAGGGTTGTGTTGTGTGAAAATGAAGAAGGAAAGAGGGGTTTATATAGGAGTGGGGGAAGGTTTAGGGTTTGGCCATTAGGGTTGGGATTGGGAGGGAAAAAAGTTTGAATTTTGGAGGTAGGTGGGGTTTTTAGGGAAGAGAGGAGGGATGTGAGTGGTGAAGAGGTGATGAGGAAGAGTGATTGAGGTGATTGGTGAAGGGTATTTGGGGAAGAGAGTTATGAAAAGGTGTGAAGAGGAGAGAAGAAAAGGTGGGGATCCTGTGGGGTCCACAGATCCAGTGGGTCAAGGACTTAACATCCCTACTCCAATTAGGCGTGTAAAATGCCCTTAGTATGCATGTCTGGCGTTAAACGCCAGCTTGCTACTTGTTTCTGGCGTTTAACGCCAGCTTGATGCTTCTTTCTGGCGTTAAACGCCAGTTTGATGCTTCTTACTGGCGTTTAAATGCCAGTAAGTTCTTCCTCCAGGGTGAGCTGGTTTTAATGCTGTTTTTCATTCTATTTTTGATTTAGTAGTTTTTGCTACTCCACATGATCATCAACCTAAAAAAAATATAAAATAACAATAGAAAATAAATAGATATAGTTTAAAAAAAACATTGGGTTGCCTCCCAACAAGCGCTTCTTTAAAGTCAATAGCTTGACAGTGAGCTCTCATGGAGCCTCACAGATGTTCAGAGCATTGTTGAGACCTCCCAACACCAAACTTAAAGTTTGACTGTGGGGGCTTTGGTTGACTTTGCAGTGAGAGAAGCTTTTCATTCTTACTCTCCATGGTTACAAAAAGAGATCCTTGAGTTTTAAACACAAGGTTGTCCTCATTTAGTTGCAGGACCAACTCTCCTCTGTCCACATCAATCACAGCTTTTGTTGTGGCTAGGAAGGGTCTTCCAAGGATGATGGATTCATCCTCATCCTTCCCAGTGTCTAGGACTATGAAATCAGCAGGGATATAAAGGCCTTCAACCTTTACTAGCACGTCCTCTACTAGTCCATAAGCCTGTTTTCTTGAGTTGTCTGCCATCTCTAATGAGATTCTGGCAGCTTGCACCTCAAAGATCCCAAGTTTCTCCATTACAGAGAGTGGCATTAAGTTTATTCCTGACCCTAGGTCACACAGAGCCTTCTCAAAGGTCATGGTGCCTATGTTACAGGAAATTAGGAATTTACCAGGATCCTGTTTCTTTTGAGGTAATTTATGGCTATCCAATGCATTCAGTTCATTGGTGAGCAAGGGTGTTCATCTTCCCAAGTCTCATTACCAAATAATTTGGCATTCAGCTTCATAATTGCACCAAGGTATTTAGCAACTTGCTCTTTAGTAATGTCTTCATCCTCTTCAGAGGATGAATACTCATCAGAGCTCATGAAGGGCAAAAGAAGGTTCAATGGAATCTCTATGGTCTCTAGATGAGCCTCAGATTCCTTTGGTTCCTCAAAGAGAAACTCCTTATTGGTTACTGAGCATCCCAGGAGGTCTTCCTCACTAGGATTCACGTCCTTCTCCTCCTTTCTGGGTTCGACCACACCAAGTAAGGTTATGGCCTTGCACTCTCTTTTTGGATTCTCTTCTGTATTGCTTGAGAGAGTACTAGGAGGAGTTTCAGTGACCCTTTTACTCAGCTGGCCCACTTGTGCCTCCAGATTTCTAATGGAGGATCTTGTTTCATTCATGAAACTTAGAGTGGCCTTAGACAGATCAGAGACTATATTTGCTAAGCTAGATGGACTCTGCTCAGAATTCTCTATCTGTTGCTGAGTGGATGATGGAAAAGACTTGCTATTGCTAAACCTGTTTCTTCCACCATTATTAAAGCCTTGTTGAGGCTTTTGTTGATCCTTCCATGAGAAATTTGGGTGATTTTTCCATGAGAGATTATAGGTGTTTCCATAGGGTTCACCCATGTAATTCACCTCTGCTATTGCAGGGTTCTCAGGATCATAAGCTTCTTCTTCAGAAGATGCCTCTTTAGTACTGTTGGATGCAGCTTGCAAACCATTCAGACTCTGAGAAATCATATTGACTTACCGAGTCAATATTTTGTTTTGAGCCAATATGGCATTCAAAGCATCAATTTCAAGAACTCCCTTCCTCTGAGTCGTCCCATTGCTCACAGGATTCCTTTCAGAAGTGTACATGAACTGGTTATTTGCAACCATGTTAATGAGTTCCTGAGCTTCTGCAGGCGTTTTCTTTAGGTGAATGGATCCACCTGCAGAATGGTCCAATGACATCTTAGATAATTCAGACAGACCATCATAGAATATATCCAGGATGGTCCATTCTGAAAGCATGTCAGAAGGACACTTTTTCGTCAGTTGCTTACATCTCTTTCAAGCTTCATAGAGGGATTCACCTTCTTTCTATTTGAAAGTTTGAACATCCACTCTAAGCTTGCTAAGCTTTTGAGAAGGAAAGAACTCGGCTAAGAAAGCCGTGACCAGCTTATCCCAAGAGTTCAGGCTATCTTTAGGTTGAGAGTCCAACCATATTCTAGCTCTGTCTCTTACAGCAAACGGGAAAAGCATAAGCCTGTAGACCTCGAAGTCAACTCCATTGGTCTTAACAGTATCACAAATCTGCAAGAATTCAGTTAAGAACTAAAAAGGATCTTCTGATAGAAGTCCATGAAACTTGCAGTTCTGTTGCATCAGAGAAACTAATTGAGGTTTTAGCTCAAAATTGTTTGCTCCAATGGCAGGGATTGAGATGCTTCTTCCATGTAAATTGGAATTGGGTGCAGTAAAGTCACCAAGCATCTTCCTTGCATTGTTATTATTTTCGGCCATGTCTCCTTCTTTTTAAAAAATTTCTGTCAGATTTTCTCCAGAGAGTTGTGCGTTAGCTTCCCTTAGCTTCCTCTTCAGAGTTCTTTCAGATTCAGGATCAGCTTCAACAAGAATATTTTTATCCTTGTTCCTGCTCATATGAAAAAGAAGAGAACAGAAAATAATAGGGATCCTCTTTGCCACAGTAGAGAGGTTCCTTTATGTGAGTAGAAGAAGAAAAGAATAGAAGAAGAGAAATTCGAACACCAAGAGGAAAGGAGGGTTCGAATTTGAGATGAAGAGAAGTGTTAGTAAATAAATAAATAATTAGAAGGAGATGAGAGAGGGAAGAATTTTCGAAAATAATTGAAAAGAAAAGAAAAATATTTTTGTTTTTAATTTAAAATTAAAATTAAAATTCAAAAATTAAAAAAAAAAAAGAAAAATGAAATTAAATTAAAAGTTAAAACAATTAGTTAATTAAAAAGGAATTTTGAAAAAGAGGAAGGTGATTTTTGAAAATTAGAGAGAGAATTAGTTAGGTAGTTTTAAAAAAGATATGATTGAAATAGTAAACTTTTAAAATCAAACAAAAAGTCAAGTAGTTAATTAAAAAAGATTTGAAAATCAATTTTTGAAAAGATAAAAAGTAGAAAAGAAGTTAGAAAAGATTTTGAAATTGATTTTGAAAAAGATGTGATTGAAACTTATTTTGAAAAAGATTTGAAAAAGAAATTTAAAAAGATTTGATTTTGAAAATTAAAGTTGATTACTTGACTAACAAGAAACAAAAAGATATGATTTAAAAATTTAAAGATTGAACCTTTCTTACTAGGCAAGTAACAAACTTTAAAATTTTTGAATCAATCACATTAATTGTTAGCATTAATTTCGAAAATATGAAATAGAAATAAGAAAAAGATTTTGAAAATAAATTTTGAAAATTTCAAAATTATGAAAGAAAAAATGAAAAAGATTTTATTTTTGAAAAAGATTTGAAAAAGATAGAATTTTTAAATTGAAAATTTGATTTGACTCATAAAAAACAACTAAATTTTAAAAAGTTTTGAAAAAGTCAACTCAAATTTTTGAAGATTTATGAGTGAATAAGGGAAAGATATTTTTTATTTTTGAATTTTTAAGAAGAGAGAGAAAAATAACAACAAGACTCAAAACATGAAAATTATGAATCAAAACACACAATGCATGCAAGAACACTTTGAATGTCAAGATGAACACCAAGAACTTATTTTTGAAAATTTTTAAAAAAAGAAAAACATGCAAGACACCAAACTTAGAAATTTTCAAACTTTAGACACTAACAAATTGAAAATGCATATGAAAAACAAGAAAATATGAAGATCAAACAAGAAGACTTGTCAAGAACAACTTGAAGATCATGAAGAACAAGAAAGAGACTCAATGCATGTGTTGTTCGAAAATTTAGAGAAAAATTAAAAGCATGCAATTGACACCAAACTTAAAAATTGACACAAGACTCAAACAAGAAACACAAAATTATTTTTGGTTTTATGATTTTATTAAATTTTTTTTTGGATTTTTCGAAAATATTTTGGAAAAAGAAAATAAGGATTTCAAAATTTTTAATGAGAATTCCAGAAATCATGCAATGTTAGTCTAAAGCTCCGGTCCAGGAATTAGACATGACTTACTAGCCAGCCAAGCTTTCAGTGAAAGCTCTGGTCCAAAACACTAGACATGGCCAATGGCCAGCCAAACTTCAGCAAATCATTACATACAACAGCTAAATTGCTGAGGAAGATAAAGAAGCTCTTCTCTTAAGGATAAGTGAAACCTCGGTCCAAAAGATTAGACATGGCTTAACAGCCAGCCAGGATTCAACATATCTCTTGAAACTCTAGAATTCCTTCTTAAAAATTCTGAAGCCATAGAATAATTTATTTTTTGAAAATTTTTTTTTCGAAAATAAGAATAATAAAAATAAAAAGATTAAAATTAAAATAAAATTACCTAATCTGAGCAACAAGATGAACCGTCAGTTGTCCAAACTCGAACAATCCCTGGCAACGGCGCCAAAAACTTAGCGCACGAAATTGTGATCACAAAGGCGCCAACAACTTGGTACGCACAATCGTACTCTCAATTCCTTGTCACAACTTCGCACGACTAACCAGCAAGTGCACTGGGTTGTCCAAGTAATAAACCTTACGTGAGTAAGGGTCGATCCCACGGAGATTGTCGGCTTGAAGCAAGCTATGGTCACCTTGTAAATCTCAGTCAGGCAGATTCAATAGGTTATGGAGATTTGATAATTAAAATATAATTAAAACATAAAATAAAGATAGAGATACTTATGTAATTCATTGGTGAGAATTTCAGATAAGCGTATGGAGTTGCTTTGTTCCTTCTGAATCTCCGCTTTCCTACTGCTTTCATCCAATCCTTCCTACTCCTTTCCATGGCAAGCGTTATGTAGGGCATCACCGTTGTCAATGGCTACATCCCGTTCTCTCAGTGAAAATGGTCCAAAATGCGCTGTCACCGCACGGCTAATCATCTGTCGGTTCTCGATCATACTGGAATAGGATTCAGTAATCCTTTTGCGTTTATCACTACGCCCATCACTCGCGAGTTTGAAGCTCGTCACAGCCATCCCTTCCCAAATCCCACTCGGAATATCACAGACAAGGTTTAGACTTTTCGGATCTCAAGAATGGCTGCAAATAGTTCTAGCCTATACCACGAAGACTCTGATCTCATGATCAGGAGGCTAAGAGATATGCATTCAAGCTTGCTTTCATGTAAAACGAAAGTATTTGTCAGGCACGCATTCATAAGTGAGAATGATGATGAGCATCACATAATCATCACATTCATCATGTTCTTGTGTGCAAATGAATATCTTAGAGAAGAAATAGGCTTGAATTGAATAGAAAAATAATAGTACTTTGCATTAATTCATGAGGAACAGCAGAGCTCCACACCTTAATCTATGGTGTGTAGAAACTCTACCGTTGAAAATACATAAGTGATAATGGTCCAGGCATGGCCGAATGGCCAGCCTCCCAAAGAGGGTTCGATCATCAAAACATGATCAAAAGATAAAAGATCTAAAGATAGATGTAAATACAATAGTAAAAAGTTCTATTTATACTAAACTAGATACTAGGGTTACAGAAATGAGTAAATGATGTAGAAATACACTTCCAGGCCCACTTAATGTGTGCTTGGGCTGAGCATTGAAGCTTTCACGTGTAGAGGTCTTCCTTGGAGTTAAACGCCAGTTTGTAACCTATTTCTGGCGTTTAACTCCAGAATAGGGCAGAGAGCTGGCGTTGAACGCCAGTTTGCATCATCTAAACTCGGGCAAAGTATAGACTATTATATATTTCTGGAAAGCCCTGGATGTCTACTTTCCAACGCAATTAAGAGCGTGCCATTTGAACTTCTGTAGCTCCAGAAAATCCATTTTGAGTGCAGGGAGGTCAGAATCCAACAGCATTTGCAGTCCTTCTTCAACCTCTGAATCTGATTTTTGCTCAAGTCCCTCAATTTCAGCCAGAAAATACCTGAAATTATAGAAAAACACACAAACTCATAGTAAAGTCCAGAAATATGATTTTTATTTAAAAACTAATAAAAATATATTAAAAACTGATCAAATGATACTAAAAACTATGTAAAAACAATGCCAAAAAGCGTATAAATTATCCGCTCATCAATTGTCGGCTTGAAGCAAGCTATGGTCATCTTGCAAATCTCAGTCAGGCAGATTCAAATAGTTATGGTGAATTGATAGTTAAAATATAAATAAAATATAAAGTAGGATAGAGATACTTATGCAATTCATTGGTGAGAGTTTCAGATAAGCGTATGGAGATGTTTTTGTTCCTTCTGAACCTCTGCTTTCCTACTGCTTTCATCCAATCACTCATACTCCTTTCCATGGCAAGCTGTATGTTGGGCATCACCGTTGTCAATGGCTACACCCATCCTCTCAGTGAAAATGGTCCAAATGTGTTGTCATCGCATGGCTAATCATCTGTCGGTTCTCAATCAAGTTGGAATAGGATCTAGTGATCCTTTTGCGTCTGTCACTACGCCCAACACTCGCGAGTTTGAAGTTCATCACAGCCATCCCTTCCCAGATCCTACTCGAAATACCACAGACAAGGTTTAGACTTTCCGGATCTCAAGAATGGCCGCCAATAATTTTAGCCTATACCACGAAGACTCTGATCGTAAATCAGGAGGCTAAGAGATATGCATTCAAGCTTGCTTTCATGTAGAACAGACGTGTTTGTCAGGCACGCGTTCATAAGTGAGAATGGTGATGAGCGTCACATAATCATCACATTCATCATGTTCTTGTGTGCGAATAAATATCTTAGAGAAGTAATAGGCTTGAGTTGAATAGAAAAATAATAGTACTTTGCATTAATTCATGAGGAACTGCAGAGCTTCACACCTTAATCTATGGTGTGTAGAAACTCTACCGTTGAAAATATATAAGAACAAGGTCTAGGCATGGCCGAATGGCCAGCCTCCCCAAATTGCATATGAATTCAAAAATAGGGAAAAAGACTGATCCCTGATCAAGGATGATCAAAAGATGTAAATACAATAGCAAAAAGTCCTATTTATACTAAACTAATTACTAGGGTTTATAGAGATAAGTAAATGATGCAGAAATCCACGTTCGGGCCCACTTGGTGTGTGCTTGGGCTGAGCATTGAGCTTTCATGTGTAGAGACTCTTTTTGGAGTTAAACGCCAGGTTATAGCCTGTTTCTGGCATTTAACTCTGATTTGCAACCTGTTTCTGGCGTTTAACTCTAGAATAGGGCAGGAAGTTGGCGTTTGACGCCAATTTGTGTCATCTAAACTCCGTCAAAGTATAGACTATTATATATTGCTGACAAGCCCTGGATGTCTACTTTCCAATGCAATTGAGAGCGCGCCATTTGGGTTTCTGTAGCTCCAGAAAATCTATTTCGAGTGCAGGGAGGTCAGAATCCAACAGCATCTGCAGTCATTCTTCAGCCTCTGAATCATATTTTTGCTCAAGTTCCTCAATTTCAGCCAGAAATTACCTGAAATCACAGAAAAACACACAAACTCATAGTAAAGTCCAGAAATGTGATTTTTATTTAAAAAATAATAAAATTATATTAAAAACTAACTAAATCATACTAAAAACTATGTAAAAACAATGCCAAAAAGCGTATAAATTATCCGCTCATCAAAGGCCCAAAACTGGCGTCCAACGCCAGCCTCCTGCCCCCTTTCTAGCATCCAGCGCCTAAGGAGAAGAGACCAGCGTCCAAATGCCCAAAGAGGACCCCTAGCCAACGTTCAACGCCCTAGAGGCCTCATAGCACGTGGATCTCATCAAAGCTCAGCCCAAACACTCACAAAGTAGGACCCAAAAGTAGATTTTAGCACTAAAAAGACTGTTTTACCCTTACTAGTCATTAGTTTAGTATTTAAGGAAGAAGATCAAACTTGTTTAGGATCTCTTCTAGCACAATTCGAATTATATGCTTGTATTTCCTATCAGTATGAGTTTCTAAACCTCCTAGGTTGAGGGGAGGAGCCCTGCTGAGTTCTATGAATTAATAAAAGTATTACTGTTTCTCTTCAATTAGTGTTTAATCAATTCTAAGATGTATATTCATTCTTCAACATGGTGAATGGGATGGTCCGTGACACCCAGCTCTGTTCATCATACTAGGACCACGTGCCTGACAACCAACCATGTCTACTTGGGTTCTAGTGAATACTTCAGTGGAAAGCATTGAACTGCCAGCTTGATTATACATCTCTCAGACGGCTAATCCATAACTTTGTTGAGGATTTCTCGAGACACCAGTTCAGCCGATTTACAGGGAGATTAGGGTCTCTGTGGTAGAGGCTAGAACCCAAAGGCGCAGCATTCTCTGATCCAGAAGATTCGACCTTATCTGTGGCATTTTGAGTAGGATCATTAAGGAGAGTGGACTGCAGGAGCTTCACCCTCATTCAGAATGGATCCACACTAACCCTAGGGTTCAGATCTGGAGTAGTATTGGCGGCTGCTCAAACCAGCATCAATCACATACAGCCTTCCATTGAAGAAATTATTCATAATTGAAGAAGACAGTAAGATCATAATTAATTAAAAAAGACAAAGCAACTCCAATCCTTAACCATCTTCCTATTACTGATTCCTTTCAATTTCACAAAGTATTTTATACACTATTCTTTATTCCTCTTATGCATTTAACCAAATTCAAACCAACAACCTCTTGATTCACCTGACTAAGACCAGCAAGATACCTATAGCTAGCTTCAAACCACAATCCTCGTGGGATCGACCCTGACTCGCTTAGGTATTACTTAGACGACCCATTGCACTTGCTGGTAAAGTTGTACGAAGTGTGGGGATTCGTGCACCAAGAACACATGGCATGGACTACACTGATAAAAGGACAAACAAGGCCTACCGGTTTGATATTGAGCAGTATGCCCACCACCGCCAGTTTCTTGACAAAAGAAAACTTGCATCACATCCATTTATAAGTTGTAATTTCTAAAAATTCTTCAATAATTCTCTCGTTTCCTATTGTTTCGATTGAAATATTCTATCATTTTTCCAAACTTCAGCTATTTGTGCCAATTTGCAACGGAGGGCATTGATGGTTGTGGATTGCCGATGTCAACAAAAAGAAATTCTATGTGCTTGACCCTATCAATAAGCCAAAAAAATATATACCTGATTCAAGAGTGAAACTGAACAAATTTGTTGTAAGTTATTTTCTTGTAAATTATTCAAATTATTTAGTACATGAATGAGTTCGATTCACTATTGTTGCTTTTTTTCTTCATTTTTTGTATCCCTTTTGGGGATTAATAATTTCTCAGATGAGGATTTACGTTGGGGCAGAACCCTTAATGGAGGATGGACTAGGAGAAGAAGAAGAGTATATCCCACTGAATTGTCAACGTACAGAGTAAGAATCTTTCTCTTCTATAGTGCTATTTTTAATGTGTTTTATTTTGTATACTATTAATCGTATTATACTCAATTCTTTCCTAGCTATGATTGTGGAATATACGTCAATGAATGGCTCGAAACAATTGATCCACAAAAGATCAAAAGCGGGAAGAGATATAAATATAAAGCTTGGATATAAGTAAGTACTTTCTAAATTAATAAACTTCTTTCTTTTCTTATTTCATTCAGTTCAATGGATAGTGTAACTAGGGCTTTAAAATTGGTTGTTACTCTGTTCAGTAGCTCTTTTCCATGGAAAAATACTATTCTTGTTGACTGAAATTTGATCACCATTTATTCACCACATAAACAATGTTCGGTTCGGTGCCTTTCTTTTACTTTGTTCAGGGTTTAGGGTTACTGTGATTGCATTTTTACATTATAACTAAGGCTTTGAAATTGGTTGTTACTCTTTTCAGTACTTCTTTTGCATGGAGAAATACTATTCTTGTTGATTCAAAGTTATTCACCATTTATTCGCCACATGAACATTGTTCAGTTCGGTGACCTTTGTGATTTTAATTTACTTGATATTTAATGTGTTCAGGGTTTAGGGTTATTGTGATTGCATTTTTACAGTATAACTAGGCTTTGAATGATATTGTTCTTATTTCAGTTGGGTTCATTTCTTATGTAACTAATTCCTTTCAATTGAAATGTAGGAAGAGATCGATGACTTCAGGTGCCAATATGGTCCGAATCTTCTGTTGCACGAAATGAACAAAATCAGAGACCAAGTGATTTGGAAATCTGAACCAATAAGACTCCCCAAGCCATCTGCTATCCTCTCTAGCCCTTATTGTAAATTCACATCTGGAAATTTAGATAGTAAATAGCATATACTATGATTGACTGGTTGTAATTAACAATATTTTTTTTAACTTGTTAAAAAAGCAAACAATGCTTCTTTCAAATGTATATATGTCAATATTAATGTAAATGTTAATGTATATATCTATTCTTAATATCAATGTATATATAAAATGTTAATATTTATATTTGATTCAAGATGGATTACTCATCTGAGATGTTAATTTATATATCTATTGGAACTGTCTGGCTGTTGTTTTATTTCAGGTTCTCAGTGATTGCAATCAGTGTATTTACCAATACATTAGGAACACCAAAAAACACAGTAAACTGAAATTAATACACTGGTCGAACTGAAAGTTGCAAACACACTATATAGAAATTCTGAGAGCTAATTATAAAAAATGTTTCTATCAGTATTCAGTTTCAGAAACACCTGAACTCTCTGACATAGCAAAATAAATTGACTATTCAATAAAGAAAAATTTGACTTTTGAAAATTTCACAAAAAAAGTGACTATTCATTAAAGACTAACAACAGTCAGAAATTAACCCTCCTATAACCTTGGTGAAATGAAATTTGCTCATGGGTGAACAAAACTTTATATTAATAAAAACTAAAACTCGTATAATCTCCTCTTGGATAATTCATATCTGGTGCATTGTAAAGAGTGGAGCTCGACTGAATCGATGATCCGGCGTCCAAAAGGTTCAACTACAAAAAATATAATTAATTGTATATTAGCAAAATGCACAATTGAATTTTTACCTAATCGAAAGCAAGTCAATTTTACCTCACTTGGAGCTGTCTTTTTCTTTTTCTTCATAGCATTTGAGATCTTTTTTTTCCAGGCTTGATCCAAGTCTGTTCTTGGGCCGGCCTCTTGTTTTGACATGTGGCGGACTTTGAAGATCATTCACATCGCTCAACGTTGCTTCTTCGTGGGATAACAAACTTTTTCCTTTGCTTCTGTCTTGATATTCTTGCATATCGGCCATGACCTTGTCAAACACTCGGTGCAAAATTCTGGTCAACTCCTCGGACTCAAATGCAAATTCGCATATATTGTGCGACCGAAATACCAACTCGTCGAATCTCTTACTTCTTGGCTCCAGTAGAGGCTCATCTTGGCTGCTCTTGATGTGTATGTACCTCCTCTTTATGTTCTTGCTCCAGCGTTCCAGTATGTATTTCGGTGCCACTTTATCCACTCGCTCAAAGCTTAGTACGCTCAGGGAATGACGGCACAATATGCCCTTTGACTCGAATAGCAAACACTGGCACTTTACCTCCTGTGATACTGCGTCATAGGTGACGAAAAACTTGTTGAATGTGAAGTTGGAAACCTGCTCTATGACTTCGTATGTTGTGAAACTTAGGGTGGAATGCATTGATCTTGTGATACAGTTCACTTTACCTCTGAATTGAGCTTGAACTTTCCTACACTTCTCATGGATATACACATGTTGAAACTGGGCCTCTATTGCTGATTTTGTTGCACATGGTATCACAGTGTAAAAATCTGCAACATCGAATTCTCTCTCTGTTTGCTCTCTGCTTGCTAGACAATTGTCGTATTGCTTCACGAATTGTCTCAAGGAGCTGTTGCGTGTAATGAACTTGTTGAAAAATGAATGCAGGCTCTCGCTCCTTTGTGTGCTTCTCATCCCAGTCCAGAAGTGGTGATCCAAGTAAATTAGAATCCATATATGCTGATCCTCGTACAGCTCTGCATAATAAACCGAACCAATAAAGTCTGGTGAATCGAACCCATTGCATGTTTTGAAAAAAAAGGTATGGGCATGAAAATAATTCGAATTGAAACCTTGGTTACCTGACAGCCACTTGTTGCCTTCGAGGCCACACTTTGTGATGAAATCGTTCCAGTTTCTATCAAATGCGTCTTTTGTGTACGAGTTCCAAACAACATGGCTCATCTCCTGATTAATTTTGTCGTGCCGCTTGTAGCCGTTTAGTTTGTTTGGGATCTTCTTCATGATGTGTCAGATGCACCACCGGTAAATTGTTGTTGGCATGCACAACTCAATTGCCCTTTGAATCGATGCGCATTGGTCGGTTAGATTGCTTTTTGGTGCCTTCCCTCCCATGAAACGGAGCCAACACTCGAATAGCCATTTGAAATGTCCTCATTTGTCATTAGCGCACATCCGAGAAGTGTCGACTGACCGTGGTGATTCACGCCCACAAAAGAACCTAAAACCATATTGTACCTGCATAAATGGACGCACCTAGACCGTGGTGAACCGAAATTGGTACATTCACCGAACATAAAACTATATGTGACTGAACGGAATACCTATTTGTGTTGTAGGTAGTGTCGAATGAAACCATATCTCCGAAATACTCACATGCGGCCCTGCTTCTTGCGTCGGCCCAGAATGCATGTTTAATGCAATGATCGCCTTCAAGGTTGAGCTCAAAAAAGAAATTTTGGTTCTTCTCTTTCATTCTTAGTAGGTACTTCCCAAATCCTTTGGCATCGTCTTGTTCGGAAATATTCCGTACTTCCCTTGTGATGTAATTCCTCACGTCTTTTTCTATAAAACTTAGTTCACGGTGGCTGCCAGCTGCTGCAACAAATGATTGGTAAGTTTTGCTCGGTCTAATTCCGGCTTCCTCGTTAGTTTCAATGGTGCGACGCACGAACATGTTAAACTCCCTGTGTTGTTTAAGCATCTCTGCCCGGTCTGAACAGCAAGGATGTGAGTGATTCAGAACAACTTTAGAAATTGTCCAAAGACCAACATCCTTCAATATGTGTACGTAAATCTTGGTCGGACAATTCAACCCAGCCGAAGGGTTTGTCTTCAAAGTTGGAGATATCTTGGATTTCCACCTCCCCTCTCTAGTGAATATGATTAGTTGATTCTTAATCTTGTCTCCGTCCCGAGTGGTGTTCCTTATTTTCGTAGAAAATCCGGCAAGTTTCGAATAATGTTTGTAGAACTTTCCAGTTTCTTCTAGTGTCTTGAAAATCATCCCCACCTTTGGGACAAATTTTTCATCTACAAAACAGCTAGTCTGCATGGTGAACCGAAAACGTAGTTATGGTGAAACAATTATATAGTACTTAGTGAATAAAACAGAATCTATTCCTCTAATTTTTTTTACAGACTCCTTTCTGCATACCAAACCGAACACATGCTCATGGTAAAACAACTCTATAGTACTTACCAAACCAAACAGTTACTCACAATGAAAAATTGTATAATACTTAGTGAACGAAACATAACATGCTCATGGTGAAACAACTCTATAATACTTACCAAACCGAACAATTACTCACAGTGAAAAAATTCTATAGTACTTAGTGAACGAAACATAATCCATTATACAAAACCAAATTTGAAACAACTCTGTCCGCAATTTAGATATTATCAATTCAATTTAATTCAATTCAGTGTCAAAAACACCTACGTATTCAATTCAAATAAATTAAAAATCGTATTCCATTCAATTCGATTCAAAATTGAACAATCCAAACCTCATTCAACTGATTTGAAGTTGAATCATTCATTGTTTCAATTTAGAAGTGTAGATCGAAGAAGAAAACAAAGAAGAAGAAGAACGACGGAGCTTATTACGTTGAATTCAATGCAGATCAATAATGAAGAATGCGAGCAGAGAAGAAAAACGTGAACAGAGGAGAACGACGAATTTTATTAGGTTGAAGAAGAAGAAGAAGAAAAACGCGAGAAGAGAATAAGGTTTACGTTGAGAAAGGTTTATCACGCAGCAAAAGGTTTACGTTATATACGTTACATGAGGCGCGTGATAACAAACGCGTAAAGAGGTTAGGGAGGCGCGTCGAATTTACTTGGATAACTTGGATGAAAAAATTACATAGATGTAGAACTTTTCTGGTTAGTAAAGTGATACTTTAATCACCTTTAAATTTGTAATATTTATTATTTGTGAGCCCTACTATTTTAATCCAAAGATGGTTAATGATATATTTTTTTTTCTAAAATGATAATAAAACTTTAGAAGAGCCGGATCATAAAATTCAATATAAGAGTCTAATGTAATTAATAATTAATAA
>NC_029788.2:99535489-99570895 GCF_000816755.2 Arachis ipaensis
AGACTAATTTAATTAATAAAGGATAATTAAAAATCCTAATTTATTCTTTTAATTTTAAATATATTTTTTATATATTTAAAAATTATATAATTTTAATTATTTAAAAATAAAAGAATTATTTAAAAAATAGATTAGGATTATACTTCACTCACATGATGATTATGGAATCTTGGCAGAAAAGTGTCTTTAGTTTGTTTTTGTTTTTTTTATATGTTATTTACAATTTAACTTACCAACCATCCATGTTGATAAAAGTGCCAAAGTGACTTCACTTCTACTCGTGCGGTATCCACCACCAGTCTCACCAACCCTCGAATTCGTGGTTGGTAAGCACGTGTTAATGCCACGTGACTATATATTTGAAATGTGTTTCTGCTTAATCTATTCCCGTTTTATCTCTTAGAATTGTAGCAAATAAAGAAATTAATTTTGACTATGCAAAATATTTGATATTATTACTTAATTTGACTTTTTCAAATAACTATTATAAAAAAAACAATCATCATAGATGTATATTAAAATAAATTATCAGTATATAATATATTTTAAAATATAAAATAAATATTAAAAATAAATTAAATTAATAACTAATTTTAATTGTTGAATTTAATATGTAAATAACATGAACATAGAAAAATTTTAAAATTTTTAGATGAATTGCTTCATCTTAAATTAATGAATTCACTTACAAGCCAACCTAAAATATTGCGGTATGAATACATTATACATACATAGAAGCTATACGGAGATGGCAAAGAGCAAACCAACCCACCACGTTCAGAGTTGTCAAAAGACCATCCTACTGTTGACTCCTGCGGGGATGAATAGTCAAAAAGCCTTCACTGGTGTAAAAAATACAAACTCATAAGCGCGCTCTCCCTCTCTCTTATTTCCCTCGGAAATAGTTTAGTACGAAAATTATTATCGGAATCCTATTTGTTTATATTAAAAATTTGATTATTAATAAAATTACGCAGAAATTACACGAGTTTCACGGGTGCTTATTTTTGTAAAATACTTTCACTCTAATCTTCTTTTTTTTTTCCCTTGAGATTCACACAGCTTTCTCAATTTTAACTTTCTCTGGTTTAGCTGATCCCTTCCAGTTAGATTCTGCTACAACAGGTCAGATTCGGAATTTCATCTTCTCCATTTTCTTCCCCCTTTTTTTTTTTTCAATGCTTCCTTCACTTATGTGTGAATTTATGCAATTGGCGTAAGTTTTCAATACAAGTTTTGAGGGGAAGCTATTATGGATGCGAAAGCTGCGCAAACGTTGCAACTTTCAGCTATGCTTCAACCAGAGACGATGCGGTCAAAACCCAGTGGCGCCTCTTCTCTGAGAATATCACGTGAACCGCACAAAAAGTTTCTCCGGGTTTCGGTTTCGGTTAAGTTGCAGCCTGTAAGAACTTCCATGATTCGGCGTAGGGTAACACCTTTGGAGGTTACTCGTTCGTACGAAAATATCGCAGGTTTGTTGAGAAAAAAAAAAGACTGTTGGTTTTGAAACGTGCGAGTTTGTATTTGTTATTATTTTTTGGAAAAGTCTAGGGGTCAACAGTTTTGTTGATTTTTGGCCAGCATGTAGCCAGCAGAAAAAGGTGAGTCATTGGATGAAATCTCACACCAATCTCACACCGTTAGATCATCATTGATGGCTATTTGATGGTTACCAATCACAAAAGTTGCTGGCCCTAGCATTGCTCATTATTTAATATCCTGGTTTGAAAAAAAATAAAAATAAAAGGGCTTGGAACATGTAACGCGCTTGCTATTCTAGCTTTGCATTTATATTTTCCAATTACTTTTATTGTTATTGAAAGGAGTGCTGATTTTGTGCTATCCGTCTTTTAAAAAAAAAATGAATGATTTAACTAGTTACAATAAGAAGATACAGCGTACAGTGAACCTTACTTGTAAATTGCCAATGAATTTGGATTAAAGATTTGTTCTGGCTGTGCGGAAAATTGCAAATCTAATCCCCAACGTGCCTTCCCTGTAATTAATTGTTAGTATAATTAATTCTTTGTTTTGCCTGAATTATATTCCTGTAAACATTGATCAAATAAGGAAGGATTTGAAGTTTAATTTGCCTGGCATGAAATTGATTTGAATAACTTGTGCTCAGATATTTGTGACTAAAATGTAGTTGGATATCTATGTTAAAAAACATGGCGTGATCAATATGAAAGGATAATAGACATTTCAGCTGGACCGTTCATAATAATTTCTATCAAGGTGAACTGAATATAACTGCAATGCCCAACTATTGTCTTTGTATTTATCATTCTGCAGCTTCAAATAAATTTATTCTATTGAATAGTTGGAATAATCCACTTCCGCGTCTTTTGAGGAAAAATTATGGTCTTTGAGAAGATGTAGTATGTAATTTTGCCTGGATTGCATATAAGATTGTAACTGACTAAATTTAAATGCTCGTGTAGCTTCGACATTGGAATCTGGAACCTGTCATGCTCCTCTTGATGAAGAATTGATTTTGAAGGTAATGATATGAAGTTCTTGTTATTTTTAACTAGTCTATATCCATTTCGTTAGTGATGTTATGCCCTCCATCATAGTAAGCAAGAATCAAGAAATAGTAAACTTTGCTTAATTGCTTTTTGCCTTAGCTTGCTATACATGCCATTATCTTACTTGAATTAATAAATTGCAGAGTAGATCACAAGAGATCGATCCATATTTAAATGGACGCTGTATATATCTTGTTGGTTAGTTTCATGGCTAAAGTCATCATCCAATAATATAATTTCCAAGTATGATTATTGCGGCTTTCAAAATTACCTTTAATTTGACATGCAGGAATGATGGGCTCTGGGAAGACAACTGTGGGGAAGATTATGGCACAAGTGCTTGGCTATTCTTTCTGTGATAGGTTAGTATGGGAATTTATCATTTTTTTCTCTCTCCTTCTGAGGAAGAACTTGAGTCGTTGATAGGACACTGAGACTTGTGTTTAGGTTTTGATGAATTGGGAGTATGAATAGAGGGAAAAGGGCAGACAGAAGGACTATATTACTTGATTCACTGATTTGAGTTTTTGGAGAGTAGGCCTCCCGAATATTCTCATTCTCTTGTAATTCTTGAATGAATTACTTCTTTATTATCTTTGGACCAGTTATATTAGTCTTAAAGCAAGTAAATGATCATAATAGTGCATCATTTGGATAGCCCGAATAGGCTAGAAGAATATACAAAGAATGGCATGTTGTTTGTAGCTATCTACAATTTCTGTGTGCAAAAACCAAGATGAACTTCAACTGGTGTTTATATTTAATTGATACAGAGAAATCTAGTTAGATACAACAAATGTATTATATGACTGTATTCTGTAGATGGAAAGGGGTCATTCTAGTTATGCGCATTGGTTGCACATACTGTATATTTCACAAGCACTTTAGACATTGTGTTGATTTTCTGCATTTGTTGCACTCGTGGGTGCTTTAGTGATGCATTGGTGGAGGAGGAGGTTGGGAATTCTGTAGCTGATATATTCAAGCACTATGGAGAAGCTTTCTTTCGCGACAAAGAGGTCAGTTGAAGAGGACTATTCTTCTAGCTTATGTATCTTCTTTGTTTAAGTTGTTTTGAACTTTTATGTGTTTTTGTTTCCAATCTCATCCAGCTCCTCATTTTCGTCTATATGTTGACATAAACTGTCCCAAGAAGCTGTTGAATCAATATGTTTTGAAGTACCAACTAATGACGGTACTAACGAGAGTATAGAATTCAATAATCAATTATGAAAAAATAAAAAAAAAAAAAAACAAATGGCATAAACAACTGCTTAGCCCATCCCCTGCTGTAGGGTAAGAGTCTGATATTTGGCTCTTGAAAGTGATGTTAATAGAAGTAGATACATTTGGTTATGAAATGTGCTAACAAGCAACATCATTTCCAATTACTTTTCTGTGTTCTACTATCAATGGATCTGATTGATGGTTTTGTTATTGCATTCACCATTCATTTTTCCTTGCTTATTTTTACTGTTTCAGACTGAGGTATTGCATAAACTGTCCCTGATGCGTAGAATTGTTATTTCTACTGGTGGAGGTGTTGTTATTAGGCCCATCAATTGGTATAATTATAATTATTAACGGAGTAAATAGCCAAAATCGTCCCTGAAAGATACCCCGATCTCCATTTTGTCCTCGAAAGATAAAGTTATCAAAATTGTCCCTGAAAGATATACGATTAGTCACGTTAGTCCTTCTGTCAGTTGGATGATGACGTGGAGGGCTAATGCTACGTGTCACAAGATGATTGGTTGACGTGTCAGATCAGTGACACCTGGCATGCTACGTGTCAGGTCAGTGACACGTGGCACTTGAGATGTAAAAAAGTTATTTATAATCAAAATAGTCCTTGAAAGTTCAGACGTAAGTCACTTTCATCCCTAAATTTTAAAAAATTAATCAAATTAGTTCTTATATAAATTTTTTTATTTTTTCTTGATAATATTAAATTTAAAATATTTTTTGATACTACTAATTTTAATAGAAATGTAATTGATAATCAAAAAATTAGTAATTGTATCTTTTCTTGTTAAAAATTTTTTCAATAAAAATATCTCTCTCCTTTAATTCTTGTCAAAATCTCTCTTATTCTTTTCTATTCTAAAACTTTTTTTTTACATTATTACATTTTGCTAGAATATATATATACTCAAAATTGAAATGTATGTATTTGTTAACCTAAACAAAGTTATATGCTCAAAATCAAAATTTATGTATTAAAAGTAAAATTATATAATCTACCTCAAACATATAAAACACACAAAAATTATATAATCTTTCACAATTATAAATTGAAACTAATTAAATTTAGAAAGTTCTAAGAAAAATTGAATTTCTTTTCAAATTCATTATTTAGAAAAAGTAAAATGACACTCCTTCGACCCTTGAATAACATCACTTATAAATTTATATGTGATAATTACGTAACTAGTTTAATAATTTCGTTTGTGCTATTTTATATTTGTTTCTTGTAAATATTTAAAAAAAGAAAAGATTTAGATTTCTTAATAGATCTATTTGACTCAAACCAAAATAATTTGACAACTAAGATATTAACGCTGGTAACGAATATATATTATGACCAGATTAATATTTTCTTTAGTACTTCCATATAGTTAAAAATATTTAATATTTTGTGTGTCTCATATGTTTGAGATAGATTATATAATTTTTCTTTTAATACATAAATTTTGATTTTGAGCATATAACTTTGTTTAGGTTAACAAATACATACATTTCAATTTTGAATTTTAAATTTAATATTATCAAGAAAAAATAAAAAAAATTATATAAGGACTAATTTGATTAAATTTTAAAATTTTAGGGATGAAAATGACTTACGTCTGAACTTTCAAGGATTATTTTGATTATAAATAACTTTTTTACACCTCAAGTGCCACGTGGCATGCCAGGTGTCACTGATCTGACACGTCAACCAATCATCTTGTGACACGTGGCATTAGCCCTCCACGTCATCATATGCCACGTGGCACTTAACGTGACACGTCATCCAACTAACGGAAGGACTAACGTGACCAATCGTGTATCTTTCGAGGACGATTTTGATTAACTTTATCTTTCGATGACCAAAATGGAGATCGGGGTATCTTTTAGGAAGATTTTGGCTATTTACTCATTATTAACGTGTGAACAAGAAAATTGAAGTTTGGTCTTCAATTTTTTATGATTAACGTCCCATTCTCTCTTTCCTTTATATATGGATTGCCAGGAAACATATGCACAAGGGCGTCAGTGTTTGGTTGGATGTGCCGCTGGAAGCCTTGGCACAAAGAATCGCTGCTATAGGAACTAATTCTCGCCCCCTTCTACATTATGAAGCAGGAGATGCATACACCCGGGTAATCTTTTTTTTTTCCTCCTGCATACAATTTTAGTCACCCAGTCCTAGCAACTTCAACTCTTTAGCAATTTGCATCAAAGTTTACTTTTTTTCCCCCTCCTGGTAAGTATTCTGACCTTTTGATGTTCTTCTGCAGGCTCTCCTGAAGTTATCTGCTCTTTTTGAAGAAAGAGGTGATTCATATGCCAATGCCAATGCCAGGGTCTCATTAGAAAGTACGCATAGATATTTTTCGGTTTTAAAATAAAAATTGTGAATTTTTTTTCAGAAACTTTGGTATAAAACAGGACTTTATGTATTTCTTTTCCCCCCGCGACTTATTGAACTTGAATTGTTTGGACCTGGAGATCCCTAAGATACTTGCCAAGCGTCACTTTTAAAAAAGATAAAAAAGGAAGTAGAGAAAGATCTTTAGTGAACTTAATTATTATTTCTACCTTCTTCTTGATGCTTTCCTGATATATATGGTTTCTGACCTTGTTCTTTATCATGCAGAGATAGCAGCAAAACTGGGCCAAAGAGATGTGTCCAAACTGTCACCAACTGCTATTGCAATTGAGGTCTTTATACTCAATGCCCTCCCTACTAGTGTCATTTCAGGATTTTTATTTTATGGGTCAAATGAAATGCTCCTAGGTTGAGTTGAATAAAAATGACATCAGTGCCAATCTAGATAACACGTCTCTGTATCTTGCAGGCATTGGAACAAATTGAAGTCTTTTTGAAGGAAGAAGACAACAATTACGCAGAACACTAATAGAAACACAGACACAAGCATTGTTGACGTGTTTATATTTTTTTCTTGAGTTGTGATATGCAATCAAGGCCATGATAATATCGTGCCATGTCAATATGTTTCGGGTTAAAAAAAAGTGATGAGGCCTGGCATATGTTTCTGCATAATTTGTGTTAGCATTTAGAATAAGCTGAGAAGCTACCAGCATTGTTCATGTTTTGTTTATTGTTGATGTATATATATATATATATATACTTGTAGTCGAGTTTGATTGATCTGGTTATGTATTTTACTTACTCCAAGAAGATTTTTATGTTGTGAAGTGGCCCGATTTATTTATTCTTAGATAACTTATTGCTTATTCAACAACCTAAGCGGAAAAAAAGATCTCATGTAATATAGGGAAAAAAATCTATAAAAAAGGAATAAATAGAAAAATATGTGGCAATCGGATGGATGTTGGCCCCAAAATAACTATGTTCTCGCAGGAAAAGTGAAAAAGAAAAGAAAACTGGTTGTAGCACAAGTTAACTCCTCCCGTTATTTGTTCATGATCTCATTGTTGCTCGTTTACAGCTACTATTTTTCTACAAACATTGTATTAGGGCATGTAATTCTAATTTGAACAATGATTTACAAAAATGCTTTTATATTAGATATGAAAGTTGTTGATCCAGTGAGAATTCTAAACTCATTCTCTTATAAAATAGATTCCAACTCGGACTTTGTTAGGTAGACAATGACTTTTGTGAACAATGTGAACAATGAGTGCTAAAATTGGTTCAATAAAGTAAAAACACACTACACTTCTAAATTACCCACCTAAATCTTAATATTAGATAACTATCTGCACACCTAGTAAATTGAACATCCGATATATCTATTGTTCACATTGTTTAGTATTTTCATTGCCTACTTATACTTTTCCTTTTAACTCTTTGTTCATCTCTTTTTTCTTGAACTCGTCCTCATTGACTTATGGCTTAATCCATTCAGTCTCATTTTCTTGAACAATGTATATAATATCAAATGATCAAGTAGCATGCATGCGAAAATCATGAGCAAAAAAAATTTTAAAAATCTTAGATACAGAAATCAGGCTTTCCCATTTTAGTTCCTTCCACAATTTTAAAAAACACTACAAATTACCATGTTAATGTATATCATTTAGTCTTACTTGTGTGTGAATTTAACTCTTCTCGTTCTGTTTCTCCCCATTTTCTCCAAAACTGTAGTTCGAAAATTAAGAGGGGATAAAGGACAGACATGTCGTTGCAATTGGCGTAAATTTTCAATACAAGTTTTGAGGGGAAGCTATAATGGATGCGAAAGCTGCGCAAACGTTGCAATTTTCAGCTATGCTTCAACCAGAGACGATGCGGTCAAAACCCAGTGGCGCCTCTTCTCTGAGCATATCACGTGAACCGCACAAAAAGTTTCTCCGGGTTTCAGTTTCGGTTAAGTTGCAGCCTGTAAGAACTTCTATGATTCGGCGTAGGGTAGCACCTTTGGAGGTTACTCGTTCATACGAAAATATCCCAGGTTTGTTCAGGAAAAACAAGAAAAAAACATAAAAAGACACTTTTCTGCCAAGATTCGATAATCATCATCTGAATTATGACCGTTGAATTGAGTGAAGTATTTACTGAAAATCCTAATCTATTTTTTAAATAATTCCTTTGTTTTTAAATAATTAAAATTATACATTATTTTTTAAAAAATATAAAAAAATATTTAAAAATTAAAAGAATATTTTGAGTGGAGTATTAAATTAATTTTTTAATATATAAAATAAAAAGATAAAATACTATTTTAGTCATTATCGTTTGGGTCAAATTTTAATTTGGCTCTTAAGGTTTCAAACGTTCAATTTCTATTTCAAAAAGTTTTAAACAAGTTCAATATGGTCTTATGGTTAAATTTGACAATAATAGTTTAAGCAAATGGGTGACACGGACGTTAATAAGTTACTAGTTAAGTCATATATTTTTGAGAATTGGACTATTCCAAAAACTGTCAAATGACTTTTTGAGAGTTGGACTCAAGTGTTTGGTCGTAACTCTAAATATAAGAAGTGACTTTTAGGCTTCTTTGCGATTATTTGGAACATTTGGTTGGAACGGACTATTCCAGAACTCAAAGATACGTAGGTCGTTTTTGAATTACAGGGAATGGTGCGATGTTGATCCATTTAGTTGTTGATGGTAATGTCAATACCATATCTATTGCGTTCTTTGTCTTAGATTTTTAGTTGTATTTTGTAGCGTTACCTGCTCTACTTCATTATGTTGAGCTTTTTTTGTTAAAAAAAAAATATACGCTTCAAAATCAAAGAAAAAATTTGTATATTAGTAATTATTGGTGAATCAATTTCACTTATATATTGAAATTAAATACTATTGCCTCTTTAATATGCAAGTTATTGGTATCAAATTTAATGGTAAGATAACATTGAATCAACTTAAATATTAAAATAATATTTTACTCTAAAATAAAATTATCGGCAGCCCACATTTTAAATAATTAAAATGAATAAATGATTAACCCAATAACTTAAAAGAAAGTGCAGCAGAACCCACTATCAGAATCAATCCCAAAAAACTAAAATAAACTAAAGGGCAATAATAAATAAGGGCTCAACGGTGAAGGCTCTGAAAGTTTGAGAAGGTAGTTGCTAACTGCCATGAATCATGTAACGGAACCAAGCTCATGAAGGGAATGGAAACACATTAGTGACGGAGAGAAGGGGATAGAGGGGTGACTTTTGGTATGGAGAAGCTGGTGGAGATTGTAGGTTGAGATCTTCATAGGAGTAAACGTAAATCACCTTGCCATTCTTAAAGTCATACCCAATTACATGCCCTTGAAATTTGAGTAGCAACATCGAATCTTTGAAGCAAAGAACAGCCACTTGATTAAACATTACCCGTCCATTTGAATTGGGTTTGTATTTTTCTAGAACAATCACGATATTTAGCTGGCACTTAAGTTCCCAGGTCTCATCGTGAAGGCACCACACCCTAAGGTATAACGGTTTTGATATTTGGGCATAATGCAATATTCCTTCAGATTCTCCAATAACTTGATGATTAAGTGCTGAAGGATAATTACAAGGCAGCGAAATCAAACTTGTCAATTCCTCCTCAACATGAAAACTCAGCAGCTTTTGACGATTCATAATCCAATACAATACTCCTTTTATGTATATGCTTCTACTCGCGATGGAAATTCTTCGAGAAGAGTCGTAAGTTCCATTTGACACTCTAGATGCTCCTGTTTCTGATGAATAAACTTCAAACTTAATATTCCGAGACCGGTGACCGGAGACAATTCTTACCAACTTAAACTTGGGAAAGGAAATGGAGGTGAAACAACTTTGGTAAGAATCAGAAGCAATTGCAGTGGCTATTTCCATGGAACTGAAAGGGAATCCCGCCAACTGTCCATTCACTGGGTTCCAAACAAACAGAGTTGATTTTGCAGAATTGCTACGACACAAGATAAGTCCGTTGCATGTGTCCATGATCAACATATCTTTAGGAAGTATGCTGAATAATAAAGTGGTGTTCATGTTCTCTCTACTACCTTCCAATTGAATGAAGCTATTGGTGGTGTTAGATACCCACTTCCGTTGAACAATGAAACCGTTCAGTTTGAAGAAGAAAGGGCGGTAAACTAGGGTTAGCCAATCTTTGCAGACACATCTGCAACGAGCCAAGGACTTCAGAGAAAGCCGAGAGAAAATGTCCTCTAGAACATTATTATTCCACTCCGTTTCCTGTTTTAAAATAAATAAATAAAGGAATGCATATCGAAAAAGAAAGAATAATTGTTATTTGAGCACAGCTAGAGAGACAATGAGATATGTATACAATGTATACAATGGGCTGTTTATTAGGCCCAATTAATATTAATAGAAAGAATTAATCAATTAATAACCCTAATCATATTTTAGCTGTTTATTTTAACATACCACCTAATTTCTTTTATTCACAGTTTTTCCCCAAATCAATCAACCCCTTTGTTTTGCCGTTTTCCCTCCCCCACACCCAAACCCTTGCTATTTCTGAACATTGCAGTAACGTGACAAAACCCAAACCCTCTCGATCCTTGATCACACACAATCCCTGTTGCAACAAAGGAAGGTCACCCATCAACCCATCAATCCTCACAATTGGTATCAATAACGGCGCCGTCTAAGTCCTGATCATCCCGCCGTCTCTTCAACGGAGCAGCTGGGCGCGACGCCGGCCATCGGGAACGCCCTCAAGGAGCCGTCACCCACGAAACGTGCAGCAGCCGACTTCTTCTCGCGTGGGCGCTTTCATCTCCTACCATCGGAAGAAACCCCCACATGCTCGTCAACGTACAGATCACCGGAACCTCAAAGAACATGTGTATGAAACATGACGCATTCTAGCTGACCATTGTTGAAAATGGGTTGATATTTGTTGGATGGTTACTTTAACAGTATGTTGGATGGTCACTTTAATAGTATTTTGGATGTTCACTTTAAGTTTGCAAGTAGCAATTTATAAACATCTAACTCTTATATAAATAAGCATCCATGGTGAACAATTCATCGAACCATTCTCACCTTATTAGGCTGCTGACCGTCGGCAACAAAATGTTCGGGAGCTTCTTCCGGTGGTTTCAATGGAACCATTCTCACCTTATGATGCGGTGTCGCTGGAAGGAGCCACACGCTGGGAGAAGGGCGTTCACCAATGAGGACCTCAACGTCTCCGGGAGCGACTTCCGGTGAACACGAGCCAGTGAGAAAAAGAGATAGTAACGTCGGTGAGAGGGGTTGCGTTGTTGGTTGTGTCGGCGACGCCGTTCATAGAGAATAGGTCATGGTTTGTGTTTTGGTTTTACTGAATCCTAATTTTTTGAACCATTCAAACTAACAAATCTTCATAATTAATGATTATAATTTAGTGTTAATTTCAATTAAACCCCCGGTATCCAAAATTTAATTTTAATTTCAATTAAATCCCATTGTATGCATTGTATAATACTAGCATTGGTTACTCATACTTTTCCTTGTTATTTTTCATCCTAACCATTTGTTTGTTTGGAGGACAAACCAACTCTCCACCATTTAAAAATTCTTAATTGGTCGTTGGTGGAAACTCAGGTGCAGTCGACTTCACGTGAAATTGATAGTTAAGAGCCGTTAGATAAAAATTTACTCAAATCAGTCAAATTATCTAACGATTCTAAGTTATCCACTTCACGTAAAGTTGACTGCACCTGAGTTTTTACCTTGGTCGCTAATTATCCGAGTAATTAGTCTAAGCAATTACTTTATAAGGTTGTTACTTTAAACTAATTACTTGGATGGTTGGAACCAATTAGAGATTTTAAATTATAGAGAGATACTTTATAGTTCGAACAAATAGTCAAAAATTAAAAAGATATTTTTTCATAAAAATAATGACTCAAAAAATTAGTAAAATTTTAAACTCCACGAAGATTTGAAGGAAGTAGGACCACTCACCTTAACCAAAAGTTCAGAGATTGAACAACTTAACGATGATTTAGTGTTGGGATAGTGAACATTCGAAGCTAATGATCTAAATAAAGAAGGCACGGTAAGTTTCAATACAAGGAAAATCATATTTAAACTATATCTATTTTATTTTTTGTTTCGGAAAAGCTCTGCATAGGCTTGTATGCTTTACAAGTTTATTAAGTAATAAAACAAAAATACGCGCTGCTCCATATACGTTGTATACACGCGCTATATAAGATCCCGCGTATATCTAACTACCAAATTTAAAAGATTTGTTTCCTTCTTCGTTTTCGTTATTTTGAGATTTGGTTGTTCTTCTTCTCGCGCGTCTTCCCTCCTTCTTCTCCATCGTTCTTTTCCTCTCCTTTTCTCACTGGTATGTTCTTCGTTTACGTTACTTTCCTCTCTCTGTGCAACTCGAGCTTCGTTTTCTATTTTGATTTGTTGTTTTCTGAAAGCAAAGTTTGAACTCATTTTGAAGATAATGGATCATTCAACCTCAGATTGTCAGCTGAATCCAGGCGAAGTGGATTATGAATTTGAATCTAATGAAGTTCCTGAGGTTTGATTTACATAGGATTAGTATGAATTTTCTTTCAGTAATTTGTATAGCATTGTGTAGTTGAAAAATTGCTGAACATTGACTATGAAACTAACACGTTAACATGAATCTGTCGATTCAATGTATTAGTTGTGATTAATTATCTGGAATTTGTAGCAGACGCTCGGGTGTAGATCAGGTCTTTTTTGGGTGTATTTTTGCTAGAAGTGTGGGTGTATTTACACTTTACTGGTTTTTTGTTATTTTAATTGAGTTGTTGTTGTTCAGGTGTATTATATCAGACATGATTGGGTGTGTTTTTAGTTGTTGACATGGTGTATTCTGCAGCCTGTGTATTTACAGTTTATGGCTTTAAAGGTCATTCTGTAGTTGAGTTGTTGCGATTCGGGTATATCATATTAGACATGATTGGGTGTATTTGAATCTTAACTATGGGTGTATTCACAGTTTCTGACATGGTGTATTGTGCAGCCTCTCTCGGTTGTTGATGACGAGCTTGTTCCGAAGGTTGGAATGACCTTTACCACCCTTGAAGATGCTGGAAAATTTTACAGGAACTACGCCAAGGCTGCAGGTTTCTCTACAAGAGTTCGGTGCACAAATAGGAAGGGAAACGAGATTAAGAATCAACTGATTACATGTAGCAGAGAGGGAAAATGGAAATCTAAAATATCTCCGACCGAGAAGACCAATCCGACAGCCGGTTTAAACTGTCCTGCAAGAATTTATATACACACATTGAAGGATGTCGGTGCTTGGATCATTTCAAAGGTTGTGCTGGATCATTCACACCCTTGCTGTCCAAGTAAAGCAAAGATGCTCAAACAGCACAGGGAACTAAGCATGTCCATTCGTCATACGATAGAGAATAACGAGGAGGCCGGTATCAGACCAAGCAAAACCTACCAATCATTTGTTGCGGCTGTCGGGGGTCACTGCGAGTTAAATTTTATCGAAAAGGACGTGAGGAATTACATTACCAGGGAAGTGCGGAATGTTTCCGAACAAGAAGATGCAAAGGAATTCGGACATGGGAGGAAACGCTCCGAAAGGGTTTCTAACCGATCAGTGCGCATCAATGAAAAGGGCTTTAGAGGCCTGTATGCCAACAACAGTTCACCGTTGGTGTATTTGGCACATCATGAAGAAGATTCCAAGCAAATTAAACGAGTACAAGGGACATGCCGATATTGAACAAGAAATGAGCCAAGTTGTTTGGAACTCTCATAGCAAAGACTCATTCGATAGGAATTGGAATGATTTTCTGCTGAATTTTGGTCTTGTGGACAACAAGTGGCTTTCAGGTAATGTCTTTTTAAAATCTGCAGTAGAGGTGTAAATTGCATGTTCCCTCGGGTGTATTTATAGTGTGTGTTTGGGTGTATTATGCAGATCTGTACGAAGACCGTCACATATGGGTTCCTATCTATCTGGATCACCACTTCTGGGCAGGGATGAGAAGCACACAAAGGAGCGAGAGCATGCATTCATTTTTTAACAAGTATATCACCCGAAACAGCTCGCTTATTCAGTTCGTCAAACAATACGATAATTGCCTCGGAAGCAGGGAGCAAGCAGAGAGAGAATCAGATGCTGCAGATTTTCATACGGTCATACCGTGTGCAACCAAATCCTCCATTGAAGCTCAGTTTCAAGATGCGTACACTCATGCAAAGTTTAGGGAAGTCCAAGCGCAATTCAGAGGAAAGGCGAATTGCATCACCAGATTAAAGAATTCCGCTCTAGGCTATTCAGTATACGAAGTCGGAGAACAAGTTTCCAGCTCAATATTCAACAAGTTCGTTGTTACTTACGACTCAGTTGCAGCCGAGGTAAAATGCCAATGCTTATTATTCGAGTCGAGAGGGATACTGTGCCGTCACGCACTAAGCGTGTTAAGCTTCGAACAAGTAAGCCAAGTTCCACCTAGATATATACTGGAACGATGGAGCAAGAAGGTAAAGAGGTGACACACACACATCAAGAGCAGCCACGACGAGCCACTGATGGAGCCAAGAAGCAAGAGGTTCGACCAATTGGTTTTTCGTTCGCAAAATATTTGCGAATTTGCATCCGAATTGGAGGAGCTGACTGCAATTTTGTACCGTGCGTACGATAACGTCATGGCCGAGATGGAATCATTAAAAGCCAAAAGGAAGGGGACATCTTCTTTATCCCACGAAGACGCCAACTTGGAATCCGTTAACGAGCTTCAAAGCCCGCCAAGGATTCGAACAAGAGGACGTCCAAAAAATAGGCTAGGTTCAAAGTTGGATAAACAAATCGCAAATGCCACAAAGAAGAAGAAGACGAAAGTTTTAAGCGAGGTAAAAGTAATGTTCTTTAAATTTGTGGCGATTGAGTTTATTTTTCTCGTTAATAGTTTAGCTAATATGTGAGTGTTATATTCAGATAAACCTGTTTGATGCTGCATCAGCGGTGCATTCAAATTCCAGCCAATATCAAGGACACGTTATAAATTATCAGTTCAGGGTACCAGCAGCAGGGGATAACTCTTTGGGTGTATAGTTTTAAAGAATATGGGTGTAAAAGCACTGTTCTTTTGGGTGTATTTTTGTTCATTGACAATTTACATATAGATACATATATAGATACATATAGAACAAAAGCTGTAAAATTTCGCAGGTTATGGGTGTATATTTGATTTGATGTTTTTCTTCATATTTTAGTACTTGTAATTCATACATTTTGAATACAGCACAGACAGTTTGGGTGTATATTTTATGCAATCTTGGGTGTAACAGTTTATAATTTACGTTTATATATGTCTTGATTTTTTCCTTCATATTTTACCACCTATAATACAGCTTTTGAATACAACACAGACAGTTTAACAGCACAGATAGTTTAACTATGGAAAAAAATATACATGGAATAGAAGTTGTTGATAAATGGCAAATATTTACAGCATTTGTTTAATTTACAAATATTTACGCAGTTTCTATATCAGCAGAATTTATCTGACAAAACGGACTCAATAATACAGAGGATGGCTTCGAAAGCCTTATAACATTACTCTCTCTAATTGCCCAATCTCTCTCTTTATTCATCTCACTGAATAGTATCCGCGAAGCATACTCCACTCTATAGTGGTCCACCTCCTCCTACAATTAAAAAGTATATTCTGTTTAAACAGCAATATTAATTCAGTAAAGTAATACAGAGTTATATAGTTCTAAAGACAGTTACCTGTGGCCAATTATCCCATTCATACTCCCCCTTTTTAATGTTTTCCGGCTCAATTAACTCCATCCACTTCATAACGTAGATAGCGCAGTCATAGCTGAAAACGAAGAAAATAAATTACAAATCTCATTTACGAAAGTTTAATGTTCAGAGTCACAAATTTATACCTTGATTTTTGGCCTGATATTTTAACATATGATGATTTAATTTCCTTCTCCTTCTCGCCTTTCTTCAGAGGTTCCCCACCGGCATATGTTATCAATCTTGAAAATACATATCTCTTAAATACCAAAACAAATCAGTAATACACCCGAATGAATGCACAAGATACACCCAACTGAATGGACAATATACACCCAACACAACTAACGAAATAGACCTAAATATTAAAGTAAAGAAGACAGAGGCAACTTATAGTGAATTTATTAACCTTCTTTCTCTCTTCGCCGGGAGCTTTTTTGTGTAGCGGGTCAAGTATATGACATCTCCGCTTCGTTGTATCTATCAGCCATAACCACCAATGCCCCGAGTAGCAAACAGGTACAAAAATCTGAAGGATTGCCACATTTCAACAGTGTGTTATTTTATTTGGCATATAAGTAAAGAAGCGTACTAACAAATTTAGCAAATGAAACTTACATATGGATGCGAAGTTAATTTTTTTGCATCTATGAAGGGAATAAAACTCGGGTAGTCTTCCACCCTGAATTCCTTATTCGTTTTCAGTGATATGAATTCCCCGTTTGGGTGATCCGAAAGTGCCATGTTCTGCAAGAATTACGAAACAAGAAATAAAATACTGAAAATACACTCAAGTGAATACTTTAAATACACCCAAATGACTACACAACTTACACCCAATTGAACGTAAAAAATACACCTAAATCAATACAGAAAATACACCCAAAGTTCGTAGAAGTAACACTTACCACAATATCGGGGGGGAGACAGTATATTTGTTCTTGAAACCACTTTTCATTTTTCTGGTTGAGGATGTGGTATAGGATGCTGTCCGTGCCATCATCAACAGGGCAGCAGCGTCTTCTGCGGCTAGATGAATGCGTCATCATGTATAATAATAAGAATAAGAATAAGAATATACAGATGATAAGCAAAGATTGATTTTAGTCTGATGAACTTACATTTTAGTTGGAGCTGGGGGAAGCATGGGTGTGGTCTCTTGAAGTTGTTTGGGGGGGTTCAGGAGTGCTGTTCAGTTACAAAAAATAAATCATGGCGTAAAAAAAACTAATCAGGAACAATATACACCCAAACTGTTAGCAAATATACACCCAAACTCTAAACAAATATACACCCAATACTATTTCTTACGTTTCTGTAGTCCCTTCAATCTGTAGCATAGGGGTTGGTTCAAAATCTGTCTCAGTGGTTGTTTGGGATGCCAGCACAAAAACCTGAATTGGGACTCTAAACAAGAAGAAAAATGAAAGGTTAACAACGCCTTTGAAAATAATAAGGTTATAAGGTTGAAATATTCTTGGAAAACTCACATTGCAAGCGCATCCGACGGTGTCTGTTCCCTCACAACCATCATATTCGAATCAGCCAGACTCAACCTAAAATACACCGAAAGAAAATCAAAAAATACACCCGAACAATTCAAAAAGAGGACAGGCTTTGTTTTTTGAGAACTTACATACTTGCAGTTTTTGCTTTTTTTTCTTGAATAAAATAATAAAGGGTTTTTTTTTTCTAAAAAAATATATATATAGAATTAGAAGTAGAAGTTAATAGAAGAACAAAAGTAACGGTTATCTGAAAGAGAAATTACATGCTCTCTGACGGCTGGTTTACACTACTCTGTTCTGTGCGTCCTTGAGAGGAAGGATCATCACTTTCCAAGTTCACAGCCGGTATTCTAAAACAGATTTCATGTTATTCAGACAAAATAAGATACAGGTATAAAATACACTCAAATGAATGTACAAGATACAACCAACCGAATGGACAATATACACCCAACACAACAAACGAAATATCCCAACTTAATAAACAACATACACCCAACTTGATCAACACAATACACCCAAATGGTTCCACAAAATACACCCAAATCATGATAACAAGATTTTATTAAATAAAGCTTCTTACGTTTCAGAAGACACATAGCGACCTTCTGTCGATCGCAGGTCAGCTTGGTTCTCCCTGCGAAACAAGAAACAATTATTAGCAAACAAAACACAACAAAATCTGAAATAGACACCCCAGCAAGACATACCCCTCTGCAGCAGATTTATCAACGTTTTCCCTTAGCCATTCATCTAGTTCATCACTTGATATTTCATATCTCTCACTACATTCATAAAAGAAGATGTTAACAAAAATAATTACGATGATAGACGGTAATATAGCTTACGAGGTACTGTACCCATCAAAGTATTGATCTTCTTCAGGAGGTGAATCCTCCACAACAACTTTTTTCTTTTTTGGTTGTGTTCTGGGTGGAAAAAAAAGAGTACCAATCAGAAATAAAAAATTAATTTTATCACAGAATATTATCCAAAGAAGTGCTTACTTTTTTGGTGTTGTTTTTGTCTTTTTCTTTTTCTTTTCCTTCTCCACCGGTGATGATTCTTCGCTCCTATAAGTTAATAAGAGACACTTCAGTTAATACACGAAATCTTTATAATGAAGCCAAAAGAAAGGAGTAATAATTTCAGGACATTACTCATCACTTGATTCAGATTCAGATTCTGAATCAGAATCGGACTCCTCTTGACTCTTCTTTCTTTTTCTGGAGTCCATTCTGGAAGGCAAACAATCATTATTTAGAACATACTAAAAATACAACCAAATGAATGCACAAGATTTACCCAACTGAATATACAATATACACCCAACGCAGCAAACGAAACACACCCAGCTTAATAAACTACATACACCCAATGTGATCAACAAAATACACCCAATTCGAAAAAGAAATTACACCCAAGTATGGTACTTACTTTTTCCCCTTTTTGCTGGGGTGTTTTCTTCCTGAATCCTCTGAGTCTTCTTGAGTCTCAGACTCAGAGGTAGAAGTGTCACTGTCAGTAGTTGTTTCTGTCTCCGAAGACGATGTTGAACTCGCCTTCCTTTTTTTGTTTTTTTTTTATTTCTTTTTTTTCTTTTTTTTCTTTTTTTTTTCATTTTTTCTCTTGTCTCCGCCATCTTCACAATCCCCTGAAACATTAGATATTTTAGCTAGCAGCATTCAGGTAAATAAAATACAACCAACATATTATGTTTACTTACCAAAATTTCCTCTCTTTCTGCAGTCATTCTTTCCACCAACTGCTCCTTAGTCCAGTTGGCAATCCAGGGCTTTGGTGGTCTTTCAGCCCTCTTCTTGCCTTTGTTTTTTGAAAGATGAAAGTAAATTATCATCAAGGCGAAGAGGTAGCCATCAATTGCCTTCTTCTTTTTCTCCTTGTAGTCTGTGATGCCCTTGACCATGAAGGTCAAAACATGCCCCCCCCCCCCAGTTTCTCTCCGATATGCCGTCCATCTTAAAAATTGGGGCCAAGTGCACAGGCGATATTTTGTTTATCGTCATTGGCAAAAGGAACGCCATCTTTATATAGAGGATGAATATCCTCTTGAACATCAGGCGTTCCTCTTCGTTGCCAACGCCGATTTTCATCATTTCATCGGTAAGACTTTTGAGGGTCTTACCCTGGAATCTTCTAAAAATTATTTTGTCATCATCAGAAAGTTTCTTATACTCAACTTTCTCAGGAAATAGATCTCCTACAAAAAGGAAAACAACAAAGTATCCAAGTCGGTTCAAATACACCCAAGCATCAACTTAATATACACCTATAATTTTAAGCTAGTTACCTGTTGCATTGATGCCAAGCGCATCACCTATTGTTTTTGGTGTTATTTTGAAAGAACCATATCCTGTTTTCAGTCTGTTCTCCCCAAGTTTGAAGTTGTTTGCCAGCTCCCTTAACAGTTGGTGATCCACCCTTAGTGCTGGGATGTGCATCAACCCACCGAATCCGAGATCCCTCACAATCGCCTTCTTCTCCTCACTCATGTTTCTGAATTTATCACTTAGGAGATGTGTGGCACACTTAAGGTCTTTTGTTTGGTTTCTTGCTGCCATTTTCTTTGAAACGAAAAATACACCCAAAGATATCAGTAAGATACACCCATATATATGAGTCAGATACACCCATTAATAACAGTAAGATACACCCATTGATAACAGTAAGATACACCCATATATATGAGTCAGATACATCCATTAATAACAGTAAGATACACCCATTGATAACAGTGTGATACACCCATAGATATGATTCAGATACATCCATATATATATCAGTCAGATATCACTCAAACATGCTTCAATATCAAGCAACATTACAATGTCAAGCAGTATACACCCCCCAATCTACAGAATATACCCCCAAAAATCAGTTACCAGAAGATCTAGAACAACAAGAATAACAGGAGAACTTAGAACAACAACGTAGAAGAACAGTGTAACAAAGAAGCAAGAATAACAGTAAACCCTAGAACAACGACGTAAACGACGTATAAAACCTAGTTCGTAATGAACTTACCTTGAGTATTGTTGCTTTGTTTTCTCTTCAGATTCTTGATGGAGAGTTTGATGGTGTTTTGATGGAGGTTTCGAAGGTTAGCGACGATTTGTATATTCTGAACTTCGATTTTCGCTCAAAAATGGAAGCGTTGCCTTGTTTTCGAATCGCTTTGAGAAGTGGAAGAAGTGGAAGAGTCTGCCATTACTCGTAGGATACGTAACCGTTTGAGTGTTGAGCGCGTGAATGTGACGCTCCATGTAATCCCTCTTCATGTGCGTGAGTTGTATTTGGGCTGGGCCAACTTGTAAACTTGTAAACTTGTATGTGTAGCAGGCCCGTTTTTGTTTATTGCTAAATCCTATCTTATTCTAATTTCAATAACTAACTAATCCTATCCAATTTTACTTAGGTTATGGAATTGGGAAAACCCTACTAGAACGAGGGAGACATGTGCATAGTAGGTTAAGTTCTCTGGAAAGGAGCCAACAAGAGCCATCTATGCAAAACTAGGAAAGAGGCTTTGGTATTCTCCTTTAACCTTTTCAAAAGACTTTTCATACTAAACCGTCCAACTGTCATAATCATAATTGTTACTCTCAAGACACCACATGTCCACATGTGAATTGAATCTACTATTCCATGATATACTCTTCAACTAAGACATTTGGTTTATGGCAGACCAATCACTATTTATTGAGTAAAAGAACAAGGAAGAAAAATAGGTAAAAGCTATACCACCATAAGAATCACAAATCTGATGACAATTCTAATTAGGATAACACCATTAACTCAAACAGATCTAATATCTGCAATTCATTAATCATAATATCAATAATTATAACAATTTAATATCAATATATGGTATCTTACAGGATATTTATTTCAGATATTGATTCTAGTTGTCTGCCCACTTCTGTTTGTAGAATTTCTGCTCCTTGGTTTGCATTCTCAAGAAGAGGTAAATCCAACTGAGTGATGCTTTCAGTTGGATTCTGATCTGTCACATTGTTTCCAGAGTTGATTATACCTTTCTGCTCTGGCCCTGGTAAGTGAAGTCTTGCACTGCATATTTTTGCATTGTCATATTGGTAAGAGATCACTTTCATCTGTTACCTATGTAGCTATTTCCAAAGTTATATGTTCTTATGCTAATGGAATGCAATTTTAGTGCTTTCAGTATAATGCAGTATTGAATACCATAGTATGCTAATATTAACTTCTAATATTGTCTTTGAAGTACCAATTTGTTATCAATCTATATAGCCAACAATGGAAACTGTTGTGTCTTTGTACCAGCAAGAAAAAATTGAAATACCTTATATTTCTATTGTTCATATGTATGAGAATGAAGTTTTGTATAATCTTGTGTAATCGTTTTTTCTGCAAATAATTTTAATAGAGTAAAGTATCGTTTTTGTTCCCAACGTTTGGGGTAAGTTCTATTTGTGTCCCTAACGTTTAAATCGTCCTATTTGTATCTTTAACGTTTATAAAAGTGGTTCAATGTTATCCTACTAATCAATTATACTAACAAATCAGATTATATTTTTCAATTATTCTCACTTGGATGTATTCATTCTTAATTAGGTCTCACTTGGATGTGTTCGATTTTAATATTATACCCACTATTTATGTTTAGATTCAATTATGTCCCTAGAAAAGTGAATTATGTAAATGTTGTAGGAATTAATTTCAACATTTGATAAACTATTTCTCGGAGTAGATTATCGATTCTATCCCAGACATCTGTATTCTAATTTCAAGAAGAGATTTTTAAAACTCAAACTAAAGCGTTCATGATGTGTAATTAACGACATGATAACATTGAATCACTTTTACAAACGTTAGGGATACAAATAGGACGATTTAAACGTTAGGGACACAAATAGAATTTACCCCAAACGTTGACGACAAAAACAATACTTTACTCATTTTAATATATTGTGAACAAACCTTGCAAAAGACATTAAATTAGCAAGTGAATCACAAACACATAGTAGGCAAAATACAATCAGAACTAAATTAAAAACTAAAGTAAAGTCATGGGCAGATTACAAAGTAGTAGAGGACAAAGTAAAGGTAGAAGCAAGAAAGCGTAGAATCTTTGATACAAGGCCAAACTGACGCTAAATGTAGTTGATTTTACAACCTAATAAAAGAAAACTCATTCGGAGACAATGCAAGAAAAATTACAAGTAAACAAAAAAGACAATTAAAAATCCACTAATATGAATATGAGAAATTTGACTTATATTCTCATGATGTGATAATCATAAATCTTAAGACTCTTGATTTAGTAGTTATAAACAGTTTATAAATTAATTATAAAAACGAAAACCAACATGTGATATCAATTGTGAAATTTGTGATTATTCGTAAATTAACTTGCACAAATTTACTTAAGTAAAATAAATGTTGTCTAAATTAGCAAAATATGTTAATTTAGCAAGTGACAATGTCAGAAACACATGGCAAGCAAACATAACTAGTAGTAAATAAAAAACGTAAACAAAGCAAGACATGGATAGATTACAAACACATGAATGAGTATTTTGACTCATTCTCCTATTATGTGATAATAATAAATTTAGAAATCCTATATTTAGTCCTTATAAATAATTTATAAATTGATTAAAGGAGCGAAAACTAACATGTGCTATCAAGTTATGAAATTTATTATTATTCATGAATTAACTTGCATAAATTTGTATAAAAAAATAAATGTTACCCAAATTAACTAAAAGCGTTAAATTAGCCAACAACAATATCGCAAATATAGGGCTGACAATTGATAGGATAAAATAGGATTTGAACTCTATTCTAACTTTATCTACGGGTTGAAATTTTTTTAAAATTTTATTCTATCTTACTCACGAGTTGAGAATTTTTTAACCCTAACCCTATCCGCACTCTAAAGTTCTAAACCCTACCCTATTCGATCATACCCGCAGAAAATAAAAAAAAATTTCAAACAAATATAAAATTCAACCATTCCGAATTTCATATATATTAATAAAATAAAAAATAAAAAACTAAGTTCAAATTAAAATTAAAAACAATAAAATTTTAAAAAAAAATCTAACATAAAATTACAAATAATACGATCATCAACTAATTTAGTGGTTATTTCAAATTTTTATAAGAGGAAGATTGTGAGTTCAACATTCACTTTCTTCACTACATACATAACTTTTACATATATATTATATAATGGTGGAAACTCAAGTGCAGTCGACTTCACGTGAAGTTGATACTTGAGAGTCGTTAGATGATTTGACTGATTTGACTAAATTTTCATATTAGAAGTGCGGGTAGGGTAGGGTAGAGTATATCCTGAACCCGTACCCGCAGGCAAACTCGCACCGTATCTTATCTTACCTACAGCCGGATTGAATATCCGCAGGTAAGGTATATATTGCCAGCCCTATGCAAACACAATAAAAACTAGAAGTAAGGTGGAGCAGAGCCACCAGTGGACTGCCAATTTGAGACTAAATCTAGTTAATTTTACTGTCCATATATATATATGTATGTGACATAAAAGCTACCATGTGAGATTTGTGAATTAATTTATCTGAATTTGTATAAATAAAATATATGTTGACCAAACTAGCAAAACGTTAAAAGTGCAAGTGACAATATCATAAACACATGCATATGGTAGGCAAACAAAACTATCTAGAACTGTATAAAAAACAAAAGTAGAGGACGACATGAATAGATTACAAAGTTACAGAGACAGAATAAGATAGAGTCAAAATGAAGACAAAACTAACACAGAACAGAGCCGCTAGTGAAAGGCCAAATTAAAATTAAATGTAGTGATTTTTCAGAGAAATAAAAGAAAAATGATCAAGAGACAATACAAATCATATATATTCCAAAATCTGCTTACATGAATATGAGTATTTTACTATTTTGACCCGTACTCTTATAATCTGATAATCATAAATTTTAAGATTCTCTTTTTATTGTTATAAATAGTTTAAAAATTGATTAAAGAAATAAAAACTAACATGTGATATCAAATTATGAAATTCATGATCATTCGTAAATTAACTTGCAAAATTTTCATAAATAAAATAAACGTTGCCCAAATGAACAAAATACGTTAAATTACCAAGTGACAATATCACAAACATTTGGTAGACAAAATGCAAACAGACCTAAATAAAATAAAAAACAGAACAAAGCAGGTACAAATTACAAAGTGACGGAGGTGGAGCAACACAGGGACAAAGTAAAGATAGAAGTAAGATGGAGTAGAACTAAAAGGACAAATCGATGTTAAATATAGTTGATTTTGTAGTCTAATAAAAGAAAAATAATCAAGAGACAAGAAAAATTATAAGGAGAAAACAACCTCTCTCTTTCTACATACACACATACATACATATATATCCAAATCTATCAACATTTATGTGATAATTTTGACTCATACTCCTATTATGTAACAATTATAGATTTTAAAATTTTTTATTATTTGTTAAAATAGTTTATAAATTGATAAAAAAAAAATAAAAACTAACATATGGTATCAAATTGTGTAATTTTTTATTAATAATAAATTAAATTACACGAATTTGTATAAATAAAAGAAATACTGCCCAAATGAACAAAAATATTAAATTTATGAGTAACAATATCACAAATATTTGGTAGACAAAATATAATAATAAAAAAAAAAAAGTAGAGCAAGACATGAATAGATTACAAAGTCGCAGAGATAGAGCAAGATAGTGACAAACTGAAGGTAGAAGCAAAGCCACCGATGAACAAGAAAACGAAGGCTAAATCTAGTTGGTTTTGTAGCTCAATAAAAGAAAATCAATCAAGCGACGAAAAAAAATCATAAGGAAAAAGTAAAAACAACTTCTCTCTTCCTCTTTATATATACTAGTGTATATTGCCGTGCACTATATAGGATAATACATAAAAGTATATAAAGTTATTTATTAAAAAAAATTAAACAAAAACTATATATAATAATTATCACTATAAATATTTTATAAAGTTATAATAATTAAAATCAAAGTTTAATAATTTTTAATATTAAAAATATTAAAAATAATTAGTATTTGTCTTAATTAATTTAGATTAGTTAATTGGTTATTTCACTCGTCCATTTAAGTAGGTATTAAGGATTTGAATCTCACATTATATAAGTAGTAACTCATTGGCTAACAGCAGACTTTTAATCAATGGAGTTTCAATTTGTGCTGAATTAGTCCTCAACCTACTGAGTTGAAAAATACCGTGAAAAAAAATTTAGTATATATCTTTAAAGTAGGACAATTTCTCATTGATAACAATATTTATGGATATTTGTTTTTGTTGAAATTTACCTGCAACAATTTTATTTGTTGGTATTCATTATTGAAGTCAAAACAATATGGTCAACGTTGTTACTAGTTAAAATTTCACATTTTATAACATAATTTTCAAGTTTTCAAATTTATAGACTCATGCCGTTACAAAAGCTACTAAATTAATTAATATTCCTTGGTAATATTACCAAAATACCATCGTTGAGTATCAATTTGTGTAAAAAGAAACCATAATAACTTTTGTTATTCAATATATAATTTATTCTATTAAAAACAAATTATTAAATATATTTTTTCTCAATTTCTTACACTATTTTATTTGACAATATTTGTCATTAAAAAATAAATGTTGAAAAATATCTTGTAAGTATATCTACATTTTATATATACTAAATGTAATAAAATTTAATAGTATAATATTTGTTATAGCAATGCTCAAAACATTAGTCCAAAACATACTTGGACCCAATAAGACTCTCAAACAAGCAAGATCATCCTAGACCTATTGTTAAGGTCCCAAATACGACTTAGGTTTATTACTTTATAGCCCAATGCATATGAAGTCCATGTGTTGTGGTGTGCCATCTGAAATCGGCTCAAATGAATTTTCGTTGCTAGTTAGATATGGTAATGAATACTTATGCGGGTGCGGCGGCGAGCCCTTTCTTCGTCCCTCACTCCCGTTTAAAAAATTACTTCCTATCCTGTCTTCATCTTCGTTTCAAGTCTCTATGTAATTATTCTCTTAAGGAACGTAGATGTCCACAGGTAATTATGAATACTCTTTGAAAATTTTGGAAAAAAATTAACGAAAAAAGACATAATATAATAATCATAAACGCTTAGAGTCACGGCCAAAACTCAAAAGAAGCTGTGTTCAAGAATCAAGAAGAAATAAACTAGGAAATTCAATAATATCATCCGGATTCTAAGTTCCTAAGGATGCTAATACTTCTGAGTTTCAAAGGAAAGTGAGATGCCAAAACTATTCAGAAGTGAATAGCCACTAGTCCCGCTCATCTAATTGAAACTGAGATTCATTGAAAACTCTGAGATTTATTGTATCTTTCTTTTCTTTTTAATCCTACTTGTTTTTTGTTGCTTGGGGACAAGCAACAGTTTAAGTTTGGTATTCTGATGAGCGGATATTTTATACGCTTTTTGGCATCATTTTCATATAGTTTTTGTTATGTTTTGTTTAAGTTTTATTATATTTTCATAGGTTTTACTACAAAATTCATATTTTTTGGATTTTACTTTAAGTTTGTGTGTTTTATGATGATTTCAGATATTTTCTGGCTAAAATTGAAGAGTTTTGGCAAAGTCCGATTCAGAGGCAAGGAAAGCATAGCATATGCTGTCAGATTCTGACCTCTGTGCACTCAAACGAGAATTTCTGGAGATACAGAGGTCCAAATGACGCGTTCTCAACGCGAGCAGGGAATATTAAGGGGTTGCGTATACGACCACATGCATGTGACGTGACCAACCCTTTCGGGTTTGGTATCTCGCGTACCCGAGCAAGAGTATGCATACGCGAGCAAGGTAAAACGAGCTCCCGCATACGCGAGCAAGGTGCATGCGTACACGGCGCCCCTGTTTCCAGCAAAGTTAATTTTGTGTTTTTAAAACTTAATTTTGAACCTCTAAACATCTATTTTTATTCTTTTAGCCTCTAGATCTTAGTGGTATGCCTAGTAATGAGATGAAGCTAGGAAAAGGTGGTAACTTGATGGTGAAGTAAGATTGAAAAAGGATGAATTATGTATGAAAAGTGTGAAGATATGAAGTATATGTGATGTCATGGCTATAATGAATGCTTATCCAATGATTATGAATGCTTATGTGGTTTATGCACTCAATTTTATCTGAGATACGAGTTTTCCTGGGTAAAGAGCAGCGGCTTGCCACCATGTGCTCCAGGTTGAGACTCAATACTTTGTTGACCCTACGTCGTAAGGGTGACCGGGCACGTATAAATGTTTGGGAAGGATACCCCCAATGAGAAAATTTTATATATGAGAAAAAGCTATGCATAGACTCTTGGGGATGCGCGACGGGGGACAGTCCAGGGTTTAGCAGCTGGACTTGTCGGGTTGGCTTGATGACCGACAGATGAGACTCATCAGCCATTGGTCAGGCATGCATCATATGCATATGTTTGAATTACTTGTTTATGCTCTAATTGGGAATGCCTATGTGACTTTCACAGATTTAATTGTATACATGCTATCTGATGCGTGAGCATCTTTCCTATCTTTTCCGAGTGAAATTGCATCTAAATTGTTGAATTTAATAAAGAATTAATTATATTTTAGCCACTATGGATGCTATTTTGAGTTTTGTGCAATACTATTTATTTTAGGTAGCATTCGGATGGATTTGATGAAGTTTCTGCAGAGAAAGAGAAGAAGCCAAGGAGATGACCAGCGAATACCGACGCGGACGCATGGCTCACGCGACCGCGCGGAATGGAGGAAATCGCAATGACGCGATCGTGTGCCTGACGCGAATGCGTGGACTGGAATATGCACAAATGACGCGAACGCGAATACCGACAAATACCGACGCGGACGCATGGCTCACGCGACCGCGCGGACGACGCGGACGCATCACATGAGCGATCTGCAGAATTGACAGAAAACGCTTGGGGCAATTTCTGGGCTGTTTTAACTCAGTTTTCAGCCCAGAAAATACAGATTAGAAGTTGCAGAATGGACGAAACAAGTGGTCCCCACCCATCCATTGAAGACTTGATTATTTAAATTAATTCGAATTTAAATTCAAATATTATTTTAGGAAAAGATATTATTTTAATTTTAATTGTAGAAATTTGATTTTTAAATTATTAGGATTAGTTATAAAAGGGATCCCAATAGGGTGGTTCCAGACAACATTCCACAACATTATTCCATACAAATTTACATTCCATATTCCATGAGCAACTAATCCTCCATTGTTAAGGTTAGGAGCTCTGTCTATTGTATGGATTGATAATATTATTTTTCTATTTTAAGTCATGTTTTGATTTATATTTTAATAATTGTTTTCGTTCTTTATTTTATGAATTTGGGTGGAACGGAAGTATGACCCATGTTCTATTTGAATTCTTATATAACTTGGAAAAGCTCTTTACTTGAACAATAGCTTGAAAACATATTATCCTGAATTTCTAATTGTTTGTATTTAACGGGATACGTGACATATAATCCCTTTATTTTTGGATAATTAGGATTCTTGTGGCATATAAACTAGAATTTGATCATCACCCTCTAATTGGAATTAATTGACCAAGGAATTGGTTGTTGATGAATTTTAGGAGAGACTAGGAAGGTCTAAAGAATTAGGGTCTAGTCACAAATAGTTTGCCATGAATTAAATCTTGCATAATTAAAATAGTTAATAAGAAAAGTCAATCCAGAAAATAGATAACTCTGAAGCCTTAACTACCTTCTCCATATATTATTCCCAACTTAATTACTTGCCCTTCTTTAATATTTTTGCTATTGTTTAATGTCTTTGAACTCCCAACACTATTTTCTATCTGTCTAACTAATCCTATCAAATGCTATTGTTGCTTAATCCATCAATCCTCGTGGGATCGACCCTTACTCACGTAAGGTATTACTTGATACGATCCGGTGCACTTATCGGTAAGTTAAGAGTTTATAAATACTGCACCAAATTTTTGGCGCCGTTGCCAGGGATTAATTGTGATTAACAACTATTCGTTGTTTGATTGCTTAGATCAAATAATTTTTTTATTATATTTTTTATTTTATTATTAATTTTTATTTTGCATTTTTTTACGTTAATTTTTTTCTTTTCTTTTACGTTAATTTTTTTTTCTTTACGTTATTTTATTTCTTTTCCTTCTAGATTAATATTTTTTTTTCTTAATTTCTGAAATTAAGTTTGGTGTCCCTTAGTTAGTCTTATTTTAATTTTTCTTATTTAATTAATAATTTCAAAAAATTTTAGTAATAATTTTTCTAGTAATTTTTGAATTTTAGTGTTTGTTTGTTTTATTCAATATTTTTATCTCTTTATTCAGGTTACCTCACAGGGACTTCTCTGCACTCTGACGTAGAGAGTCCCATTTTTTTTCTTGTTTTCTGCTTGTGTATGCGCAGGAATAGAGACAAAGAACATCTTTTAGACTTTGATCCTGAACCTGAAAGAACTTTCAGGCGACGTTTACAACAAGCAAGACTTTGCAAGGCTGCAGAATCCACTATGGCAAATAATAATGCTAATGCCAATGTGGTAAATCTGAATGGGGATGATCAACAGAGGAGAGTGCTTGGCTCTTATTCTGCCCCTACTGCGGATCTTTATGGAAAAAGTATTGTGGTGCCTCCTATAAATGCAAACAACTTTGAGTTGAAGCCACAATTGATCACCTTGGTGCAACAGAATTGCCAGTATCATGGACTTCCTCATGAAGATCCAAATCAGTTCATATCTGATTTTCTGCAGATATGTGATACTGTGAAGACAAATGGAATGAATCCAGAGGTGTACAGACTCATGCTTTTTTCGTTTGCTCTGAGGGATAAAGCAAAGCTATGGCTAGATTCCCAACCAAAGGAGAGTCTGAATACTTGGGAAAAGGTCGTTACTGAATTTCTCACTAAATTTTCCCACCAAAGAAGCTGACTAAGCTTAGGTTGGAGGTTCAGACTTTCAGACAGAAGGAGGGTGAAACTCTTTATGAAGCTTGGGAGAGATACAAGCTACTGACTAGGCAATGCCCTCCAAACATGTTCTCCAAATGGACCCAACTGGATATCTTTTATGAAGGATTGGGTGAGATGTCCAAGATGAGCTTAGATACTTCTGCAGGCGGTTCATTGCACAAGAAGAAGACACCAGAGGAGACTATTGAGCTGATTGAATTAGTTGCAAGCAACCAATATCTCTACTCATCTAACAGGAATCCTGTGAACTCTGAGACCTCTCAAAAGAGAGGTGTGTTGGAAGTAGAAGCTGTTAATGCTCTTCTTGCTCAGAACAAGCTTATGTCTCAGCAGATAAATCTACTTACTCAACAGATGGGTGGCATGCAAGTCTCAGCTATCAACACTCAAAATTCACCCCAAGATACCTCCTATGACATGACAGGTAACTTTATGCAAAATGATAATTATGATTATGCTCAACCCTCTTCTGAACAGGTGAATTACATGGGGAGTGGCCCTAGGAATCCCAACAATGATCCATATTCTAAGACATACAACCAGGGATGGAGAAATCACCTAAACTTTGGGTGGAGGGACCAACCTCAGAGATCTCAGAACTTCAACAATAGTTCTCAGGGCAGTCTCCAACAGAACAATGATTTGGAAGCAATATTGACAGGTTTTAGACAGGAAACCAGAGCATCCATCAAAAACCTGGAGATTCAAATGGGTCAATTAGCCACAAAGGTTGATGAAATTGATCAGAGGACCACTAATAGCCTTCCTGGTGACACAATTCCAAATCCAAGAGAGGAATGCAAGGCTATCACCGTAATAAGTGAACAAGTGGCGAGTACGGAAGCATAAGTTATACAGGAAACCAGAGCCTCTATTAGAAACTTAGAGGTACTAGTGGGCCAACTGAGCAAGCAATTACTTGAGAGGTCTGCAAGTACATTTCAAGGTGATACAGTGGTGAACCCAGGAGAAGATTGCAAGGGTATTCAATTGAGAAGTGGTAAAGTAGCTGGCTCTGAGACCAAGGTCAATGAAGATATGGTTGAAAAAGAAACTCCAGATGAGAAGAAGGAAGAAGTAGAGCACGCCCCTCCAAAGCGTGCAGACAACCCATTCCCAGACTCTCTTGACACTTATCCTACACTGCCAAAGGCTCCTGAGTACAAGCCTAAGATGCCGTATCCTCAGAGACTTCAAAAGGAGACCAAGGACAAGCAATTTTCAAAGTTCTTGGAAATCTTCAGAAAGTTACAAATCAATATTCCTTTTACTGAGGTTTTGGAGCAAATGCCTATCTATGTCAAGTTCATGAAGGAGCTGTTGTCAAAGAAAAAGCGTTTAAAGGGAGATGAGACAGTAGTCCTGACTAAGGAATGTAGTGCTGTCATTCAGAATAACTTGCTAAGGAAGATGCCAGATCCAGGGAGCTTTCAAATTCCATGCACCATTGGGAGCACAACCTTTGAGAAAGCCCTATGTGATCTAGGGGCAAGCATAAATCTAATGCCCTTATCTGTGATGAAGAAGATGCAAATCCAAGAGGCACAACCCACAAAGATAGCATTACAGATGGCAGACAAATCTATGAAGCCTGCATACGGATTAGTGGAAAATATCTTGGTTAAAGTGGGTAAGTTCTTCCTCCCAGCAGACTTTGTGATTCTTGACACAGGGGAGGATGAGAATGCCTCTATAATTCTAGGAAGACCATTCCTAGCCACTGGAAGAGCTCTGATTGATGTAGAAGTGGGTGAATTAGTGCTTAGAGTGCATAATGAGCAACTGGTCTTTCATGTCTTCAAAGATGTACATTCAACAGGTGAAGAAGAGAGGTGCATGCAGGCTGAGCTTATTAATCCAAACCTTCAAGAACCCCCTGATGATGCACATCAGAATTTGCAACTCAAACCTCCTGTGGTGACAACCGATAAAATTCCACCTAACATCAAACCTAAGTTTGGTGTTGGAACTGCATCATCCACCAAGGAGGAGGTCCCCAAAAAGAAAAAAAATACCCAAAGGATGGAGAAACAAAAAGTCCCCACTGAAGGTTTCTCTCCAGGAATGAAGGTGGTGTTGACTAGCAATCCAGCATGGGTTTATACAGTAATCAGAATCCTCTCTCTGGAGCATATTGAGCTACGTTATGGAGACACAGGAAAGAAGTTCAAAGTAAGGGGTGAAGAGCTGAGCCCCTATGATCCTCCTCCTTAGAGGAGCTGACTGTCAAGCTAGTGACGATAAAGAAGCTCTTGTCGGGAGGCAACCCGATAATTTCGTATCCTTAGCTATTTTTCGTAGTAGTAGTTTTCTTAGTTATTTTATTTTATTTTATTTTTATTGAGTTCTTACTAATTTTCTGATCATGCAGCTATGTTCTTCCAGGAACCGAACACCTCAAGCTATATTTCAAAAAAAAAAAATTACGCGACGCGACCGCCCCATTGACGCGTCCGCGCCGCAAGTGATTGGAGAACATAATAACACGAACAGAGAGTCACGCAAGAGCGTGGCTGGAGGCGTGCCCGTGGCACAAATCGCCCCACGCGACCTCGTCGCTGACGCATCCGCGTCAGGTGGGAACATTGACCTCCCACGCGACCGCGTCACTCACGCGGCCGCATGCCCTGGAATTCGACGTGAAAATGGTGCACGACCGAAAGTTGTGCTAGAGTGGTGCTGGATTGGCGCTGAACGAACAATTCTTCCCACGTGGACGCATGGCTCACGCGTCCGCATCATATCCTTCTAATGGCCACTCACGCGATCGCCTGCCCCACGCGATCGCATCACCCAAGATTTGGCAAAAAAATAAAATTTCACACAGAGAGTTGTGCGAACGCGAGGCTGCCCTTGCGCCCGTAGCATAAAACGGGTCACGCGACCGCGTGATCGATGCGACCGCGTCAATCAGTATAAGCGCAATTCGCGCGACCGCGTGCTCCACGCGGCCGCGTCGCTTGCGCCGCACAGCTTTCCTGATTTGCCAACTATCTTATCTTTCTTTTCTCCCAATCCTAATTCTCTCTTGTTCTTTTACCTGTATATTCTTCTTTCCTCTCACTATTTATTTTTATTTTTAGTTCTTCTTTGCTTGAGGACAAGAAAACCTTTAAGTTTGGTGTTGACGCTTCGCTTATAGGTTTTCTGTCTATTCTTATGGCACCAAAAGGGAGGCGAATCATCTTCACGGAGGAGCACAACCTGAAAAATAAAATGTCCGCTAGGATAACTAAGGTGGTTGAGTTCCTTTCATTCTATATTCCTTCCCGCTTTTACTATGTTATGTTCTGGTTTTCTGCTATTTTGCTTTGTCTGCTGCATGATCCTTTATTAGTTAGAATCTTAGGACTAGTTTAGTTCTCCTTATTTCTTTAATTCTAAAAAGATGTCTCATGTATTACTCACTGAGCTTAAATTTAAATAAAAAAATATACAGGAGTGATATATTGCATGAGAAAGTGGGTCTATATTGAAGAATAGTCTTATTTACTTAAAAGTGGTGGTATTTCCTGTGATTCTGAATGCATGACATAAATAGTGCATAATTTTGATAGTGAAGTTTAGGAATGTTAAAATTGTTGGCTCTTGAAAGAATAATAATAATAAAAAAGAGAATTGTTATTGATAATCTGAAAAATCATAAAATTGATTCTTGAAGCAAGAAAAAGCAGTGAAAAACACAAAGCTTTCGGAAAAAAATATAAAAAAAATACAAAGAGAGAAAAAGAAAAAGCAAGCAGAAAAAGCCAAAAACCTTTTAAACTAAAAGGCAAAGGGTAAAAAGGATCCAAGAATTTGAGCATTAATGGATAGGAGGGCCCAAAGGAATAAAATCCTGGCCTAAGCGGCTAAATCAACCTGTCCCTAACCATGTGCTTATGGCGTGAAGGTGTCAAGTGAAAAGCTTGAAACTGAGCGGTTAAAGTCGTGATCCAAAGCAAAAAGAGTGTGCTTAAGAACTCTGGGCACCTCTAACTGGGGACTCTAGCAAAGCTGAGTCACAATCTGAAAAGGTTCACCCAGTTATGTGTTTGTAGCATTGATGTATCTGGTGGTAATACTGGAAAACAAAATGCTTAGGGTCACAGCCAAGACTCATAAAGTAACTGTGTTCAAGAATCAACATACTGAACTAGGAGAATCAATAACACTATCTGAATTCAGAGTTTCTATGGATGCCAATCATTCTGAACTTCAAAGGATAAAGTGAGATGCCAAAATTGTTCAGGATTGCAGTTGTAAACCCCACAATAAGAGAAGACATGGGCTTAATCGAACTCTCATTCTCATGCAAATTCACATCCTAAACTTATATTAGTTTTGGTTGCTTGAGGACAAGCAACAGTTTAAGTTTGGTGTTGTGATGCGTGAGCATCTTTTCTATCTTTTCCTAGTGAAATTGCATCTAAATTGTTGAATTTAATAAAGAATTAATTATATTTTAGCCACTATGGATGCTGTTTTGAGTTTTGTGCAATACTGTTTATTTTAGATAGCATTCGGATGGATTTGATGAAGTTTCTGCAGAGAAAGAGAAGAAGCCAAGGAGATGACCAGCGAATACCGACGCGGACGCATGGCTCACGCGACCGCGCGGAATGGAGGAAATCGCAATGACGTGATCGCGTGCCTGATGCGAATGCTGGAATCTGCACAAATGACGTGAACGCGTAGACGACGCGGACGCGTCACATGAGCGATCTGTAGAATTGACAGAAAATGCTGGGGACAATTTCTGGGCTGTTTTAACTCAGTTTTCAGCCCAGAAAATACAGATTAGAAGCTGCAGAATGGACGAAATAAGTGGTTCCCACCCATCCATTGAAGACTTGATTATTTAAATTAATTCGAATTTAAATTCAAATATTATTTTAGGAAAAGATATTATTTTAATTTTTA
>NC_029788.2:99570926-99612991 GCF_000816755.2 Arachis ipaensis
AAATTTACATTCCATATTCCATGAGCAACTAATCCTCCATTGTTAAGGTTAGGAGCTCTGTCTATTGTATGGATTGATAATATTATTTTTCTATTTTAATTCATGTTTTGATTTATATTTCAATAATTGTTTTCATTCTTTATTTTATGAATTTGGGTAGAACGGAAGTATGACTCATGTTCTAATTGAATTCTTGTATAACTTGGAAAAGCTCTTTACTTGAACAATAGCTTGAAAACATATTATCCTGAATTTCTAATTGTTTGTATTTAACGGGATACGTGACATATAATCTCTTTATTTTTGGATAATTAGGATTCTTATGGCATATAAACTAGAATTTGATCATCACCCTCTAATTGGAATTAATTGACCAAGGAATTGGCTGTTGATGAATTTTAGTGGAGACTAGGAAGGTCTAAGAAATTAAGGTCTAGTCACAAATAGTTTGCCATGAATTAAATCTTGCATAATTAAAATAGTTAATAAGAAAAGTTAATCCAGAAAATAGATAACTCTGAAGCTTTAACTACCTTCTCCATATATTATTTCCAACTTAATTACTTGCCCTTCTTTAATATTTTTGCTATTGTTTAATATCTTTGAACTCCCAACACTATTTTCTGTCTGTCTAACTAATCCTATCAAACGCTATTGTTGCTTAATCCATCAATTCTCGTGGGATCGACCCTTACTCACGTAAGGTATTACTTGGTACGACCCGGTGCACTTGCCGGTAAGTTAGTGGGTTATAAATACTGCACCACTATCTACATTACTTGTATCCTAATTGTGTTTATTTTTGTCTGCTTGCTTGTCTGTGCGATTCCACGGGTGTTGGAGGTTTTGGAGGGAAGTGGATGATGAAGAGTTAGGTTTAAGGTTTGGTTAAGTTAGAAACCCTTAGAGAATTACCCTGATTTATGGTTTTTGGCTTAGTTCCTTAAGTTTTATAATTTGAATGTCGTAGTTCTAGGATTGTCTCTGACTTTTTCGGGACCTTATATCTTATGTATGCGGCACCATTACCATGCTAAGATCTCCCGGTTCTCATTCCATACAGATATTTGTGTTTTTCAAATGCAGGTTGAGAGGCACCTCGTTAGGTGTATGGAGTTTCTGCAGAGAAGTGGATCTTTTGGGACATTATATTGTATATTGTTTATATATATATATATATATATGATCATATGTATAGAACTCTCTTAATGACTTGTTTTACTTTTGTACCTCATAGAGGTGTGTCGAGAACTAGGTTTCTTTTGTGTATTTTGGGTTATGAGTTTTATATATATGTATCTAAATATCCTTCGGCTAGCCTTAGTTTCGTAAGTTGAGTTACCTTAACTTTCTTCGTACGCGAGTTAATCTTACTTCCTGAGCGTTGCAGTTTTAATTTTGTGATTTTACTGGGTGTGTGTGTATACCTTAACTTTCTTCGTACGCGAGTTAATCTTACTTCCTGAGCGTTGCACTTTTAATTTTGCGATTTTGCTTTACCTGTGTGTGTGTGTTCCTTAACTTTCTTCGTACGCGAGTTAATCTTACTTACTGAGCGTTGCACTTTTAATTTTGCGATTTTGCTTTACCTATCCTTCAAGGCTCATCGTATATTACATCTTTTCAATTATTATATGTATACATATTTTATTAATAGAGGTCATTGACGTTAGGATTTTTGCTAGTAAAGAATTTTACAAAAATAGTCGCGTTGTAGATATGGATTCTAAATCAACAGAAATCCCTTCGTACAAACGTTTTGGTTGTCACAAGTAACAAACCCCTAAATAAATTGATAACCGAAGTATTCAAATCTCGGGTCGTCTTCTCAAGGAACTGCAGGAAAGTATGTTCTTATTATTGGTTATGGAGATTGTAAATTGGGGTTTTGAGAATGAGGAGCGAATGGTTTAATTAGCAAATAAAGTAAATGAAGAACAAGCAATTTAAATGGCAAGTAAAATAAATAAATGGCTGTAAATAAACTTTTGGCAAGGTATGAGAAATTGGAGGTCCTATTCTAGTTATCCTTATCAATGATGATGAGAATTGAATCTTAATTCCACTTTGTTAACCTTTACTAAGGTAAAGGAAGGTCAAGGGATTAATTGGTTTGATCTTCGGATCCTATTTATTTCCTAAGAAAAGATTGAGATTATTGAAGTTCAATTTAATTAACAAAGATAACAATTATCAATCATGTTTGAGTTTGATAACTCCTGAGTTACTGATTTCTTAACCAAGACCAAAAGGAGAAAAGTAAATCTACTGGAATAAAAAATGTCTTCAGATTGGGAATAACAATAATGTAAATAAAAGAAAGCAATATTAAACTGAAATACCTCAAGTAACATTAATTCAAAAGAGTAATCTGTAACATGGAAGAATTCATAAATTAAATTGCAAAAGTAAATAAAAGGGAATATTGAACCTGATAAAGAGATAATCCTGAAAGCGAATAAAATCCTAAATCTAAATCCTAATCCTAAAGAGGAAAGAGAGAGGAGAGAACCTCTCTCAAAACTAAATCTAAATCATGAAAACTAACTAAAGTGGAGACTCTCCTTGAATGGATGCATTCTCCCACTTCATAACCTCTGGTCTATGCCTTCTGGACTTGGATTTGGGCCAAAAAGGGCTTCAGAATTCGCTGGGAGTGTTTTCTGCAATTTCTGGTGTGTAGCCTCTGTCACGCGTCCGCATGGGTCATGTGGTCGTGTCATTCGGAGTTTTCCCTGTCACGCGGCCGCGTCAGTCATACGACCGCGTCATATGTGTTTCGCTCGAGGCGCGCGATAGCGTCAGTCACGCGTTCGCGTCGCGCTCTCTTCGCACTGGCATGCGGCCGCGTCGTCCATGCGATCGCGTGGCTGCCAGTTTCTTCACAAACTCCGTTTTATGCTTTCCTTCAATTTTTGTATGTTTCCTTTCCATCCTTTGAGTCATTCCTGCCTTAGAAGATCTGAAACTACTCAACTCACGGCATCGAATGAAAATAAAGGTAATTAAAATAATTAATTTTAAGGCATTGGAAACATATTTTTCACATACATCACATAATAAGGAAGGGAGAGTAAAACCATGCAATTAATATGAATAAGTGGGTGAAAGATTGAATAAATCACCAAACTAAGCACAAAATATATCACAAAATATGGGTTTATCAGTCATAATACCACACCACCTCTGTTTTACCACTTAAGCGTAAAACTCTGTGTGGTAGGGTGTTACATAAGGTGGCGTGATAGAGGAATTTCTTATTGGTATAGGATTATACCAAGGATCATCTTTAAGTCCATACTTTTCACGTTAGTCTTGAAAATACTCACAGAGCATATCCAAGAGCCTGTGTGATAGTGCATGCTTTTTGCCGATGATATTGTCTTTATGGGAGAGTTAAGCAAAGACCTAAATAAGAAGTTGGATTTATGGAGAGAAGTTCTAGAAGTGCATGGTCTGCGGATAAGCCGTAGCAAGATGGAATATATGGAATGTAAGTTCGATCGCCAAAGGGAAATCCTAATACAAAGGTGAAGATTAGAGAAAACATCTTACAAAAAGTTAAAAGTTTTAAGTATCTTAGGTGCATCATACAGGATAATGGAGATATTGAACAAGATGTAAATCATAGGATCCAAGCAGGTTAGTCAAAATGGCGGAGTGCATCTGATTTTATATGTGAAAAAAAAGTGTCTTTAAAACTTAAAGGTAAATTCTATCGCGCTGCTATCAGACCGACTATGCTTTATGATACAGAGTGTTGGGCGGCCAAAAAGGAGCACGAACTTAAGTTAAGTGTGGCAGAGATGAAGATGTTGAGATGGATGAGTGGTCATACATAATTGGATAGAATAAGAAACTAAAATATAAGAGAGAGAGAGAGAGAGAGAGTTGGAATGTGGAAAAGATGGTAGAATCGCGTCTCACGTGGTTTGGAAATGTGAGAAGGATACCGACAAAGCACATAGTTAGAAGGGTGGATGAGATGGAAGATGGAGACCTAGGAAGACCATCCATAAGGTGGTCAAACAAGATCTACATGTAAACGGTCTCTCTATAGACATAATACATGATAGAACTCAATGACATCGTTTGATCCATGTAGTCGACCCCACCTAATGAGACAAGGTTTCGTTGTTGTATCATCAACTTTTTAGTTATAAATAGTTTCTAAATAATTATAGAAACAGAAATTAACCTGTGTTATCAAATTCTGAAATTTGGGATTATTGATAAATTAACTTGCACAAATTTACAAAAATAAAATAAATTTTGTCCAAAAGAGCAAAATACGTTAAATTAGCAAGTGACAATCACATATTTGGTAGGCTAAACGCAATTAGAACTAAACAAAAAGCAAAAGCAACTTAAGACATGGGCAGATTATAAAGTGGTGGAGGTGGAGCAAGACAGGAGCAAAATGAAGGCAAAAACAAAGTGGACCAATACCGTTGGTGGAAGGAGAAGGAGGACAAACCAACAAGGCTAATTTCGCAGCCCAATGAAAGAAAATCCTTCAAGAGACAACAAAATTCATAAATTGATATATGAAAGTGTGTTTCGATGAAACTTGACAGTTGGAATTAGGTTTATATTATCATCCACAACATTATTTTTTATGTCAGTTAATTAAAATCATAAAGATTCATATTTGATATTTGTCGATATTTACCCACAGAAAGGCCAAGTCACTATATTATATATTGACTATGTAAATTAATGTTTAAGACTTTTGTTTATTTTATCAAAAATAGATATTTATTATGAATAAAATTACAAGTAACAGCAGAAGTGATATTAACTGGAGGACAAAATGCCCAAGGAAGAAACAGTAACATAGACACTAATCTAGGAAATGCTCTGCCAATAGCATCAGCTTTGAAACATAAAGACATACAATGGGGAAGAGTATAAAAATGTAACATCCAAACTAATCCATGACCATGCAAAACCAGTCGATCTGCACAACCATACGCCTCTCGAATTCGTCATGAAGTTCCCAGCCATCAAGCCCAGAACCTGCCTTCATAATCTCTTAAGATGCCTCCACAAATCAGCAGCATCCACAAGTCTAATCCCAATCCAAATTTTCAGGGAAGGGCTCCCTTGAGACATTTTTAGTTGTCTTTCCATCTGCAGCAACCGGATCATACGGCGAATCTTCTCCAAACTCAATTGGCATTGACTTCCAATGCAGACTTGGTTCCCACTCTGCTTCTTTGAGGACCTTCAGTATCTCTCTTGCAACTATCTCGCTTCCCTCAGCCGTCAGATGAATCCCATCGCTAAGGACAAATAACCAAACCAGCAAATCAAATAAAGGAAATGCAGAATTTGAACCCATTCTTTTCCAATTCTGGGAGGTATGAGAGCATACTTACTTGAAGCATACGTCTCGCCAGTCTTTCCTTTTCTGGATGGCAGACCAGATGTCAATGGCCTTGAGATTCATCTCACGACACAGCTCCAAACAGGCTTCTGAATATATTCGACACGATTCATTTGTCCTCAGTGGCCGACCCAGTAGATCACTGTGTTTCCAGTCCAACAACTTATTCATCAGATTTAAGATTAAAATAAAAACCCTGGAATTAAAATCAGGAAATAGAAAAGCAACCAGCCATACTTCAGAATTTTCACAAGTTGTCACAAGTAGATGAAATGCAGCATAGCTTTAAGTAAGGTTATATGCATCACTATCTAATCTTATCCTCTATATAAATATAGATATTGCCATTATGTGTATCTCTGCCTTTTCAATTCTGCAAAACTATATTGCAATTCAACTGCAGTCAGGACCTGTTTCCAAGAATTTGTGCTTCATTGACAGGAGGAGCACCAAGAAATATAATGCGAGTCTTCTTCGAAAGGCTCTGGCAATCATTGACATTCATGTCAAACTTTGGACAGATATATACACTAGCTGCACAGGAAAAAATTCCCATTTGTTTACCTTTAGATGGATAGCTATTTTGGTCATATTTTGAATGTATTCTTGGAGAGGTACATGTTGTCCGAGGCCACTTGGATGCACAAGAACTGAATCGTTGCCACCAAAGTACACAATTACAAGTGATGGTTGCTCATGGGCATTCTGAGTCGAAGAAGATAGCAAAAACAAAAGGGTGATTCTTTATTTGCAAGTCAGAGCATAAATCAATTAATCACTACATATAACTATTAAGGAGATCATTATTGTATAATGATTAACGAGAAAGTCTAGGGGACCAGCACTTTTATTAAAATCTGACCAGCACTTAACCAGCAAAAGAAAAGTGAGTAATCTCACACTATTAAAAATACTAATGATGGCTAATTGATAGCTACAAATCACAAAAACCTGGTGGCCCCCTAGCACTCCTCTCGTATAATATTGCAAAAATCAAACTTAAAATCCATGCTAGCTTCATAGACTCATTCAAGATCCTTGTTTAACAATCCGATGCTTAGTACCTTGGGGAAAATGTCATCCAAAACCTGGAGAGCACGCCTCGAATTCCAACCAGCATATCCTCGCAAAATTATGTCTGCCTGTGCCATGCGAATGTCTCGTGAATTAATCCATCAAAATGCATTATTAGTCCCACAAAGCCACATATGAATGTTATTCAATTTCCATTGTTCAACAAGCATGGTGGCTATGTCTATTAGCCTACACCAATAAAAACACTACAAAAGTAATAATTTCTTGTGTAGATTGAGATCTAAAGGTGTCACCTAGAGTTTTATTTTATTCTTCATTACCTTTGTTTAACTGTTAGGATATCTACCATATTCTCAAGTCTCTATACCGAACGCTTCTATTAATTCAAATCGAAAATATAACTTGTTGATTTTTAATTTCTATAATTTTTTGTAAATAGCACTGGAATCATGAATTGGAAAAGAGAGAGAAAAGTGTACCTTGCGAGCATACAAGTGAGAAAGAATGGCCGCCCAACCTTGGTCATAGAAGCTGTGTTGAACGATGGAAGAACCAAACAACACGAATTGAGGCCTCTTTGGTCCCACCATCTTCCTCTTTGGTCCTTGTTCTCTCCCTCTCTCTCTCTCGCTTATATACATGCACAGTGGCAGTTATTGACTGTGACAAAATGGTCATTTTGGCTGAAATTCTGTGGACATGGGATGTGTTTTATGCTTTGCTTTGCTTATAGTCGGGCATTTTCCAATGCTTCTCGATTGTCCTTGCAATATTTTAGAAGTTCACTTCAATTTTTTTTCACATAAAAAACAAAGTACTTTTAGAAAAAAGATCATCGTTAATTTTATTGTTTAACTCGATGTTAGACAAAATATATTTTTTATAAAAAAATTATAGAAAAAATAATTAGTTATGTGGTGATGTCTTTATACATAATATTTATATCTATTTTAAATTAAATTGGATCATTTGATTATTGGTTATCTATTTGATTTTTGAAATTTATAAGAGGTGTGACAACGGTTACGGACCAATCTAAATTTTCCGCAACAGGTGTACAAATGGTAATTAGGTTAACCTATAAATAAAGCTTTAGGAACACATTGTAAGGAGTTCAGTTCTTCTTGAAAAATACTTAGAAACCCAAAACGCTTTCAACCCCTTGACATCACAGAGTAAAATTAAAAATCTTAAGTAATTTCTCTGAACTCAAAACACTTGTAATTTATTTTTTTTTCAGTTTTTATTAATAAAATTCCTCTACTTTTACGTCTTCTTCTCTTTTACGTTCATGTTTCTTCCTTCATCTTCTTTTTAATTTCCTTTTTGTTTCAATTTCTGCAATTTACTTCGCTACCGGTACCTTGCATTTATATGTTTATTTGTTACTTTTATTCTTTTTAATTTTATTTGATGTTACAATTGCGACATTGAGATGCCCAGGTTTTCTTTTAAACATAAACAAAATTTGAGAAAAACAAATTGGTATGTCTTGTGGGACATTGTCAATAGATTGTAATTGTCAAAGGAAAACCAGGAGTTTTAAATTTGCATGTGGTTGCGCAGTGGTAAGTTCGTGCGCCCAAAGGCAAAGAAATTAGCGTCAGTTGACATCTCAAATACTTCTGCAACATCTTCTTCTACTTCCAATGATGAGACTAGAGGAAATGAATCCGGAAATTCTCCTGTGATTTCAAACGCAGAGCCTACATTGCTGTCAGTGAGGCATGATGGCGTTGACCATGCCCATACAGGGTTAAATGCAACTCACATAAATACCGTGGAGTGGCCGCCATATGGCTTGCCACCGGGGTATGTCCCCCCATGGTGACACAAGGATTGCCTGTGCCTCTCTACTCAACTTTTCAAAATCCTCTTTATCAAAATCCATATGGCATGTCAAATGTACCTGTTTTTGGGGTGTCAGGTTCACACATATCACAACAAAATTTTTCACATGCTATTAATACAGGAAATAACAGTGCATCTAATTCTACTACATCCACTGTTATTTGGGTAGAAAATTTCAGACCTGTGTTTTCTGACATGTCAAGAGCAATGCCCGTTAATCAACCTAGTCAAACCGTGGGATCTTTAGCAAATATTAGGCAACAGATGGATGAAAGCCACCATGATCTAGTAAACATGTTAACTCATCAAATGGTGACAGTTTTAAATCCTCTTTTAGAAAACACAAACACGAGAATTAAACAATTAAATAGGCAAGTTAATAGGATTGCTACTGTGGTAAATTTAGAAGAAAATGACAACCAAGGTTTAAGATTTGATAATGTCAATCAGAACGGTAGAGCAATTCCTAATTATGATGTTCATATGCCTAGACATGGTCAAAATGCTGATGATATATTAGAAAGACTTAGGCAAAACAACTTAGAGGGGCATTATAATCTAGCTAGAAATATCGAACAAGTGTTAAATTGTTTGGGATTTAATGTTGGTTGCTTAAATAGACCATATTTTGTGTCTGCTTTTCCCAAATGTGTTCAACAAGCAGAGCTTTCAAGAGGTTGAAAAATTTTAAAATTCCTTACAAAATTTTCTGGAGAAGAAAATGAGTCTACAGTAGAGCATATTGCACGATATACTGTTGAAATTGGGGAAGCAGCTTCTAATGAATATCTCAAGATGAGATATTTTCCTTCTTCTTTAACAAAAAATGTATTTACATGGTTCTCAAACTTGAGACCAAATTCTGTTCATTCTTGGGCGCAGTTAGAAAGAAATTTTCATGATCAATTTTTTCGAGGTGAATTAAAAGTTAGTCTTACAGATTTATTCTCTGTCAAACGTGCAGAAGGAAAATCCATTGACACTTATTTGGCACGGTTTAGAAACATGAGAAATAAATATTTTACTCCGATTCCAGAATCTGAAGTTGTCAAAATGGCTACTAATGGGCTAGAATTTGGAGTTAGGAAGAAATTTGTTAATCAACATACTTTAGATCTTTTCCAATTAGCTGAGAGAGTAAGACAGATAGAGAAAATTGAGAAAGAAAAAGAAAATTTTAAAAAGGATTAAAAAAAGGTTGCATATGTTGATTGTTTTTCCAATAGTAGTGATTCAGATGAGAAAGAGATTTATATTGCCGAATTACGTGGGGTCCTCCTTATGTATGCAAATCTTTGAAGACTGTTAAAAGAAAAGGAAAAGAAAAAGTTTCTTCTTATTCTAAAGTTGAAAATAAGACTTATTCTTTTGATATTTTTAAGGCAGATCAAATATTTGAGGTTTTATTAAAAGATAAGCAGCTTACTTTACCAAAAGGGAAAAAGATGCCTTCAACTGATGAAATAAAGAATAAGAAATTTTGTAAGTTTCATCAGGTATTTTCACACACCACTAATAATTGCGTCCGTTTCAGGGATTTGATACAAAAAGCAATTGAAGAAGGAAGGTTGAAGTTTGAGGATAAAACTACTATGAAGATAGACACTAAACCATTTGCTGCTGATTCAAATTATATTGAGCCATTCAATCTATCAGTCAACATGGTAGAAATTGACGCCACACTGGTTAGTGCTCAAGATGAAAATAAAGACCTGAGAATTTTTTAGCGAGACAAGAAGCCAGTTTATCCTCGTCCTGGTGAGGATCTTTTAGATTTTTTGTTAAAAATTAAAGAATCTGACAGCACCATCGCTATGTGCCCAAAGTGCAATGCTGTTTTTGATAAGGAAGCGGCAAAAGAGTTTGAAAAGTACAAAGTTGAAGAGGAAGAAAAGGCTGAGTTGAGAAAGAAGATTGCTGAAAAAGAAAATGAAACTAACGAGCTAAAGCGGAAGATGGCCGAGGGAAAACAAAAGTTAGGCAGTCAGACTCTTTTGAACAAGTGTGTCAACAACACTGGGATACAACCCATTAACCAGAAGATGAAGACTGTAGTCATGATTGATGAAAAATCTGATGGATTTTCTCAAAAGATAAGAGTTCTTCCCACCAAAATTTCAAACAATAAATGGGTCCAGAATGTGAGAAATGTGCAGAATCAACCTACTGCTTTTACAAGAGGAAAAAATAAATGGGTGAAGCCTAGACCTTTTAAGCCCAGGTACTATGAGTCTCAGTTATGGAACATGAATCATGCACAAGATAGAGGTAGAATATATATTCCAAAAAATGTGCATATTCCCTCAAAGCCAATTTATTCTTGTTATAATCCTAACATGCATAAGGTTCCTAATTATTCTCCTTGGCCAAATTGTCAAAATATTCCAAAATATTCTCCTTTCATAACTTTTGAGCAAAAAGAGAATATACCTGAGTATATTCTTTTAGATCCATACAAGGAACATGGTGTAGATTTTTCTCATTTGCCAACCATGGCCAAGTCTGCAAAAACAGGAAATTCTTCTAATCACCCTAAATGCAATAAAAATGTAAAGAATCATGCTGGAAAGAAGGTAATGGTTGAAAACAAGAGAGAAAATGATGAAGATTTAATTACTGATAATTTTGACACTGGTTTTGATGACAACTTAAAAGCAATATTTGGTGTTAAGCAACCTATAGCTGTGGTGTCAATACTGCCTGAGGAGTATAGTCAAGTTTGGGAAGTGGAGTCATTAGAAGATGATAGTTATGATCTCTTTCCTGGAAGTGAATGCTTATTGCTAGATGACAATATGTGTGGTGGAGGATTGTTTGAAAAGCCTGCTGAAAATGACAAGGAACACTTGCGTCCACTGCTGATAAACCGCTATTTTACGGTTTATTTAGTATTGAATTGAGCGGATTTTATCAATTATTCTCACACTTATGCATATAATTTGCATGTTTTACATTTTCCTTCTTAATTATGTGTTTTGATTGAAAACATGCTTCTTTGGCCTTAAATTTGCTAATTTTAATCCCCACTTATTACCATTCGATGTCGTGATATATTTTCTGAGTGTTTTCAGGGTTTATAGGGCAGGAAATGGCTTAGAAGACGGAAAGGAAGCATGCAAAAGTGGAAGGAACACAAGAAAATGATGTTTTGAGAACCTAGCAGCGACGCGTACGTATGGGCAACGCGTACACGTGATTGGCGCAGAAGACAAGTGACGCGTACGCGTGACAAGGATTTTTGCCAAAGGACGCATACGCGTGGACGACGCGTATGCATGTCAAAGCGTCACGTGATGTAACTTGCAGAAAGCACTGGGGGCGATTTCTGGGCTCTTTTTTTGCCTAGTTCCAAGTCCGAAAACACAAAATAGAGGCTGCAGAGTGGGGGAATGAGGGAGACATATCTCATTATTCACACATTAGATTTTAGATGTAGTTTTTAGAGAGAGAGGCTCTCTCCTCTCTCTAGGTTTTAGGTTTCTTAGTTTTAATTCTTCTCAATTTCATATTTCTAGATTTCTATCTTAGTTTAATTTAGTTTCTCTTCCACTTTTAATTGTTCTAGCATTCTAGTTTATTTTTTTCCTTTGTTGATTACTTTATGTTGCCAATTTAGTTTATGAATTCTCATGTTAAATTTGATTTCCCTTTTTAATGCAATTTGAGATATTCCATATTTATTGCTCCTTTCTTCGTTTGTTATTATTGATGTTTGCAATTGGTTGTTTGGATTTAATATTCCTTGCTAGTTTTCTATATTTTTATGTTGTGCCTTCCAAGTGTTTGATAAAATGCTTGGGAGGGTTTTAAGTTAGATTTTTATATTCTTAGCTTGAATTGATTAATTGGAGACTCTTGAATCATCAAAGTCTCTTGTTGGTTGGTGATTGAAACTAGCTAGTTGGCTTGAACTTCACTAACTCTAGTCTTTGATTAGGACTTATGAATTCAAGTTGATTTTCTCACTTGAATTACCTTCAATTGTTAGAGGTTAACTAAGTGATAGTAAAAGGCAATTACCATTACAAGTGACTATGATAATGGGGATAGGAATTCCAATTATCAATCCTTGCTAAGACTTTTCTTAATTGTTATTTTATTTCCTTGTTATTTACATTGCTTGTTCAACATTCCAAAACCCAAAAATATACTATCTCATAACCAATAGTAACATACTTCTCTCTAATTCCTTGAGACGACCCGAGGTTTAATACTTCGGTTATTTTTATTGGGTTTGCTTTAGTGACAAACAAATTAAATTCGATTGAGGTTTAATTGTCGGTTTAGATCTATACTTACAACGCGATTACTTTTGTGAAATTCTTTACCGACAATTTTCCCCATCAATTTTTGGCGCCGTTGCCGGGGAATTGCAAACGTGTGCCTTATTATTGGTTATTGTGAATATTATGAATAATTTTATTTTTTTCGTTTCTTTGTCACTTGTTTCTAGTTTTAGGAGTTTAGTTTCATTATTCCTTATTAGTTTTTGTTTTTATTTTCTCTTGATACTATGAATTCTCAGCCCTTTGGCTATGAGTTTGGTTACAATCATGTTGTAGGAAGAGGAGATTACAATGAAAGCTTGCATCAAGGATGGGACAATCAAAGATGGGAGGAGCCACAAGGATTTGATCAACCCTCTTGGCAATAACTTCCACCCACTTACTATGAGAAAGAACCATTCCAAGGTGCATATCAATCCAATGGATATGGTGGACCCTCTTGTAGTTACCAACAAGCCCCAGCCCCACCATATGCCTATGAACCCCCTCCTCAACATAGCTTTGAACCACCATACTCACAAACCACCTACTACCAAACACCCTCATATGATTCTAACCTTATCCACCATACCAACCAAGTTATGAGCCATATGAACCATACATAGAGCCACCCCAATTCCAATACAATTACTCCCAAGAACCAACACCTCCATATACACCATGTCCGTATCCATCAATCCAAGAGCCATATGATCCTAATTATACTAGCCAAGTGGAACAAGAGTCAAAGGATCATTTCAATAAAACAATGGACCGACTTCAAACAACCATCAATCAAAAGTTTGACCCATGTGAGAACCAAGGACTGAAGTGTGTTGTGCAACAAGTGAAGAAGATGGAGAGTGTTGAACCGTCATATCCATATCATGATGAACCACCCTCCTATCATGAACCTTTCCTCCCAAGCGATGAACCCTCATATCCACCCCAATCTTCAATGGATGATACTCTAAGTCTTCTTCTTCAAGAGCAAAGAGAGATGCAAAGGACGACACAAAAGTTCATAGCTACCTTGACCGAGGTAGTCGATAATTTAGCTTCACTGTACGTCAACACTCAAAGCACTCCCATGGCTACATGTTGAGAATATAATGAAGAACGTAGCATGAAAGAGAGACTAGGAACTCCAGTAGACAATGAGAAACGTGACTTTGTATTGGAACAAGTGGAGGAAGCCGTGATAGTTGAAGAGGAAGAAGTGGTTGAAGACTTAGGAGATGCCGAACCTCCATGGGAATCAAGAGTTGTAGAATATCCCTCCAAGAAGATTGAAATTGATGTCAAGGAGGCTAGTGCACAACCTCCATGGCATATTCCCTATGAAGAATTGTATGGGATAGATAAAGAAGCAGGTTCCCTTGGTGATGATGATCATGAATCAAGTCTTCCTAGTGATGAATCCACATCCGCAAATGAACTCCTTGGGTATGAAGAACCTTCTCTGAGTGAGTTTGAGAATGATGTGGAAGTGGAAGTCCTTCGAAAAGGATGGACGGGAGTTGAATATGCTTTGTCAAGAACGTTGGAGACTTCTCTGCCTAGGTTGCTATCTATTTCTTCATTTGAGTGGGTAAGACTTATCTCTATTCGCTTTCCTATCTCACTTGAGTATGGTATTCTTGAAACGGATGGCCAACTTAGGAAGCTTTGTGGCATTAAGCGTAAGAGAAGGATGTTTAGTTGTTGTAGTTACAAATCAAGGCTCATCAAAGTTGAGACTTCAAGAGCTAGATGCAAGGGTGGGAATAGTAAACATTTGGTTGGATCTAAAAGAAGAGTTTGGTATTGCATCAAGAATTCAGAGAGCTTGCCACCTGGTAGGAACAATGATGATCCACTTCAAGACGGGTGTAAAAATAAGATTTGGGATCCGGGTATAGAAGAGGATCAACTTTGGGAGCTCAAAGCTTGTAGAGAACGTCATCAAGGTTTGGTGAATTCACTTAGGAATGTTGAAACTTATTGGAAGTCCAAGCATTGGTGGAAGTTTTAGGATGAGTTCAAGCACAAGCCACCATGACAAGGAGCTTACTAAATGTCCAACATAAGGACTTTAACTAAAAGTGCTAGGTAGGAGACACCCCACTATGGTAAACTCTTCCAATTTTATTTTTCATTTATGTTGGTAATAAATTGAATTTATATTTTTAGTTAGAATTATTTAGTTTAAGTTTTGGTTTTAATGGTTTAATAATATTTAGATTTAGTTTGGAAGCATGTTAGTTTAAAAAAGGGGGGGAACCCACACGTGTGCGTAGGCAACGCGTGGGCGTCGACACCAATTTGGCTCTCCCATCCAACGAACAGAAAGTTATGATGAAATCGTGCGGCTGGTGTGCTAGGAGCACAATTCGACCCACGCGTACGCATCTCTGACGCGTACACGTCATTTGTAATTCTGGCACACCACGCGTGGGCGTGCCTGACGCGCATGCATCGTACGTAAATGCTGCCCCATTTAATTTGAACAGAGAGTTGCGCGAGAACGGCGCTGAAATTGTGCGTTTAGCACAATTTCGCCCGACGCGTACGCGTGCTAACCCTCATTTCTCTCCCTTCACGTGTTCGCGTTTATGACGCTTACGCGTCGATGTATTTTTGTCTCGTCCATGCCCAAGCGTGATCCACGCGTACGCGTGGGTTTGAATTCATTAACCCCAGACGCGAGAACCCTACTCCTTCGCGTGCCCTCTCTCTTCTTCCCTCTAACGTCTTTCTCCTCTTCCCTTTTTTCCTCCATTGAAGCTTTCACACTCACCACCATCAACGTCACATCACCGCTTAGTTCTGGCGACTCCATAGACGCCACCGACCACCATCTTTCTTCCCTATCCCTTCTTTTCCTCTTCTCCATTCCACTTAGCTTCACCCTCCCTATATCCGAGCCTGAGCCGCCTCTGTGCGCCCCTGTTTCTATTTCGGCGCCGCTGTTGCAGCCGCCATTTCTGGGTCGGCACTACTCCCATTTTCCTTCCTCTACCATTTCTGCTTCTGCTTCTCCCAAGTTCTCCTGCCTTTGTTCTCTGCATTTTTCATATTTTTACTATGATGTTTAAGTAATTTAGTTAACTTAGCTTAATTTTTGTTAGAATTAGCTAGTTCGAAATGCATGTTAGTTGATTAGGTGGTTAGAGAATCTGGCGTGGATAGTAGATTTAGGTTTCTTCTTGTTACTGCTGGTGTTTGGGAATGAATTGCCCCTATATTTGCCCCTTAGAACTGGACTGTTTACTGCTACTATATTCTTGTTCATGTTAATCACACTGTTAATTGCGATTGCTGCTGAGTTCTTGTTTCAATGTAACCTTCATTGTGTGAATTCATGTTGAATACTTATGATTGGTTGTTAAATTCAAAGAAATGAATGCTGCCCGGGTATAAATTCTTGCTTTTTCTTGTTGGTGGCTGGTTTTAAAACAAACAATTCCTGTTGCTGAGTCCTTATTTCAAATTGAACTTCATTCTTGGATTGAGCTATGTGTAATTGTTGAATATTTATCACTTGTAATTGACTGCTGAATTCATTGAAGAAATGCTGCCTACATCTACTGCTTTTGTGCATTGTTGCTGATTTGGTGCTGTGTTTCAAGTCATTATTTTTGTTCACTCTCAATGAAGGAATGCTGCTATGCTGTTTTGAGCTATTTTGTTTTTCTTAATGTTATCTGAATCATATGGAATTACTGCTCGCTGCATCTGTTTAAATTCCTCTAAATTCATATGACTTCTGGTTTACTGCTGTTTTAATTCGGGAACGCTCAAAGTACTACTGGAATGCTGTTGAATTTTTCTAAAATCTTTATGCTATTAATTTTCAATTGTGAACTGAATTTGGCACATTTTGACCTTATTCCTACTTGATGACTGCCAAATTCAATTCATGAATTGGTCGGCTAGCATTCCCACCCTGTCTTTGCTTCCCTTTATCCGAACTACTTGTTTAATGGCAACAAGGAACTATTTGACAAAATTCTGTGTCAAATAGAACCTTGATTGACCAAGTCCTGCTGCTGAGTCCTTATTTCAAATTGAACTTCATTCTTGGATTGAGCTATGTGTAATTGTTGAATATTTATCACTTGTAATTGACTGCTGAATTCATTGAAGAAATGCTGCCTACATCTACTGCTTTTGTGCATTGTTGCTGATTTGGTGCTGTGTTTCAAGTCATTATTTTTGTTCACTCTCAATGAAGGAATGCTGCTATGCTGTTTTGAGCTATTTTGTTTTTCTTAATGTTATCTGAATCATATGGAATTACTGCTCGCTGCATCTGTTTAAATTCCTCTAAATTCATATGACTTCTGGTTTACTGCTGTTTTAATTCGGGAACGCTCAAAGTACTACTGGAATGCTGTTGAATTTTTCTAAAATCTTTATGCTATTAATTTTCAATTGTGAACTGAATTTGGCACATTTTAAATTTATTCCTACTTGATTACTGCCAAATTCAATTCATGAACTGGTCGGCTAGCATTTCCACCCCATATTTGCTTCCCTTTATCTGAACTACTTGTTGATAGCAACAAGGAACTATTTGACAAAATTCTGTGTCAAATAGAACCTTGATTGACCAAGTGATTTTGAACCTCTTTTCTGTCTTTAATGTTGTTTCAAGTTAGATCAATATCATTCTATTTCTGGCTTTCTGTCTGTTTGCTCACTTACCTGCTTTTCTTTTCTCTGCTTTATTTAATATTCTGTATCTTGTAGTTTTATTTTTCAGGATGTCTAATAGGAAAGGGAAAGGAAAGGCTAAGGCTAGCTCCAGTAAAAGGAAGAGAGGACAGTCATCCGTTGTTCTATCGGATATTCTATCGGATGAATTTTGGTGTGAAAAGAACTTTTTTGAGCAAGAAAAGGCTGATCAACTTGTGCCTGCTAATGACTCAGTCAAATTTGCCAATCTTTACTGTGAACTCAAGTTTTCGGTGTTTGTGGAAAAACGGAACCTCTACCTAGAAAGGAAGCTCAGAATACCAACCAATTTGAGAAAGTACACTGAACACCAGATTGAACAGAGAGGTTGGGTATTTCTGGATAGAGATCTAGCAGAGGGAAACACATCATGAGTCCGTGACTTCTATTCTAACTATTATAGGATGACCCTTGATGCAGTGCAGCTTAGAGGAAAGCAGATCTTAGTCACAGAGGAAGCGATACAGGATATCCTCCACTTCTGGCCTAAAACAGATGATACAGATGGTTTTCAGAAGGCCGAGGAGTCTATTAGATTCATGAGTTTTGATTAGAATGCTGTCCGGCGTACTATAGCCATTGATGCTGATGTCCCGTGGGCTATGGAAAAGTCAAAGGAAACTCCACGGGGTATAAAGGTTGTTTATCTCAATGATGAGGCTAGGCTGTGGCAACAGATATTGAGAAATTATGTCATGCCTAGTACTCACGAGTCAGAAGTGCCAGCTGCCATGATCCTCCTTATTTGGTGTGTCATGGAAGGGAAGGACCTATACCTTCCAAGACTCATCAGAAAGTATATGTCTAGAGTTCATGTCAGAGGCACCTTGGCTTTTCCTTATTTGATCACTTAGATGGCTCGTCGAGCTGAGGTTCCTTGGGAGCCAGAGGATGAGAGACCACCGATTTCTGACTGCAAGAAGGTTATTCCGCACGGCAAGTGGTTTGGCCCTCTAGGCCACAGACCACCTACTACTGCTCCTACTGAGGCGGCCACATCCTCAGCAGCACCTTCGGCACCTGCAGCACCACCTACTTCAGCAGCACTATCATCCACCTCTCAGCCAGTTTACCATCTTGTGCAGCGCCTTTTTGAGTGCCTTGATCAGATGGAGTGCCGCAATCAGCAACGTTATGAGCAGTTGCGACGCTATGCACATCTGAAGCTGATTGTGACGTCGGGGTGTACTGATATCCCCTCTGAGCCTGACACACCCTCAGAGAACTCTGAGGAGGAAGAGGATGAGCAGGAGAAGGCCCAGCAGGAGGTGACTCAGCCTGAGCACCCTACAGAGCCACAGGCACCTGCACAGCCACAGCCGACAAAGCCAGAGGCACATCCTTCAACAGGTGATGATAGAGATGCAGGCGATGATCTTTCTCACCCAGCTTGACTGAGAGCATCGAGGATGATGCTGAGATTTAAGTGTGGGGAGGTCGCCATTTTCGGCGGACTATATTTTGGTGAACCATTTCAAAATTTTGTTGTATTTCGCTTTATTTTGTTTTATTTTTCTTTTAGTACTTGTACATTTTTTATTTTATTGTACTTTTATTTATTTTTACTTTGTTGCATTTTGCACTTTAGGCTTGTATATATCTTAGATATTTAGCTTGAATTGCACTTTTAGTTTATTAGTTGTGATTTGGAAAAATATGAATTATCGAGCTTAGTTTTACCCTTTTGTATAAGAGAATTTGGTTTGATTGAAAATAGGGAGTGAACTAAAAATTTTTTACTTTTCATAATCACAACATTTTATTTAGTATATATATATAATAATAATAAATATTGGTCAAATTGATGAAATTTTCAAGAAATGTATCTTTTTCTTAGAACAGGCAATTAAGATTCACATTGATTTGAGTTAAAACTTTTTTAAACTTGCATAATATATATAGTTTGGAATATGGTTTTTGAGCTAAGAACATACAACGAGCTTATTGCATGGTTACATTACTTAACCATGATTTTTATTCTTGTGTGTTTCTTCTCTATAATTGCAATCTTTGGTTTGTTCCATTCTATATGTCCATTATTTAGTGTATGTGCATGCTTATATGTGATTGAGGCCATCATTTGATTATAGCTCACTTATCCCAAATAGCCTACCATTTCATTTGCCTTTATTTGCCACTTTGAGCCTCTTAACCCCCTTTTTGTTCTTTATATTACCACATCACTAGCCTTAAGCGGAAAAATAATTAATTACCCTATTTGAATCTTTGGTTAGCTTAAGATAGAGATTGTGTATCAACTAAGTGTGGGAAAATGTGGGAACTATGGTTGATGAGAATGTGTTTTTGCTTATATTAACAAATATTGGGAATTTGGGTGCCTACTCATATGAAATTAGAAAAACATATGCATTGATATATTATGCTTTCATTCATAAAAAAAAAAAGAGAGAAGAAAAGGAATAAATGAATAGGGGAATAAAATCACCCCAATGTTAAGTTCAATAAAAAAGATCAATGCATATGTGATGAAATTAAAAATTGACACATGAGTGTGTAAAAATATGTAAAAGTGAGATTTTGGATAGCTAAGCTTAATTTTAGAATTGTATAGAGTGTGTGTATGTGTTAGGTGAGAACTTAGGTTAGTCAAAGATTCATATGATAGCTCACTTGGCCATATATATATATATCCTTACCCTTACCTTAGCCCCATTACAACCTTGAAAAGCCCTCATGATATTTGCATTTTTGTACACTTGATAATTTTTGATTGGTTAGATGAAGAACAAAGTTTTAGAAAGCATGATTAGAGGAGATTTGAGTGGTTTAACCCTAAACACTTGAGTGATTAGAGTGCATATACAAATCCAGTGAGGGTTCAATTGCTCATTTCCATATGTCCATATTTGATCATTGCTTGTCTTGCAAGTTTGTGAACTCTTTTGATTAACTCAACTCAATTGTGAATGTGCTTTGATACGATTGATTTAGTCCTTGATTGTGCATATATGATTTCTTGGAAACTTGACTCATTTTGACCATATATATATATATAGTAATTAGAATAGCATGATACATGTAGGTAGCTTGCATCTAGATAGGTTGCATTGCATAAGTTCTACCATTTTGCCTTCACTCTTTTAGTTCTCTTGAACTTAGCATGAGGACATGCTAATGTTTAGGTGTAGGGAGATTGATAAACCGCTATTTTACGGTTTATTTAGTATTGAATTGAGCGGATCTTATCAATTATTCTCACACTTATGCACATAATATGCATGTTTTACATTTTCCTTCTTAATTATGTGCTTTGATTGAAAACATGCTTCTTTGGCCTTAAATTTGCTAATTTTAATCCCCTTTTATTACCATTCGATGTCGTGATATGTTTGCTGAGTGTTTTTAGAGTTTATAGGGCAGGAATGACTTAGAGGACGGAAAGGAAGCATGCAAAAGTGGAAGAAACGCAAGAAAATGATGTTTTGAGAAGCTGGCAGCAACGCGTACGCGTGGGCGACACGTATGCGTGACTGACGCAGAAGATGAGCGACGCGTACGCGTGACTGACACGTACGCATGACAAAGATTTTTGCCAAATGACGCGTACGCATGGATGACGCATACGCGTGACAAAGCGTCATATGCTGTAACTTGCAGAAAGCGCTGTGGGCGATTTCTGGGCTCTTTTTTGGCCCAGTTCCAAGTCCGAAAACACAGAATAGAGGCTGCAAAGTGGGAGAATAAGGGAGACACATCTCATTATTCACACATTAGGTTTTAGATGTAGTTTTTAGAGAGATGGGCTCTCTCCTCTCTCTAGGTTTTAGGTTTCTTAGTTTTAATTCTTCTCAATTTCAGATTTCTAGATTTCTATCTTAGTTTAATTTAGTTTCTCTTCCACTTTTAATTGTTCTTGCATTCTAGTTTATTTATTTCTTTTGTTGATTACTTTATGTTGCCAATTTAGTTTATGAATTCTCATGTTAGATTTGATTTCCCTTTTTAATGCAATTTGAGGTATTTCATATTTATTGCTCCTTTCTTCGTTTGTTATTATTGATGTTTGCAATTGGTTATTTGAATTTAATATTCCTTGCTAGTTTTCTATGTTTTTATGTTGTGCCTTCCAAGTGTTTGATAAAATGCTTGGGAGGGTTTTAAGTTAGATTTTTATATTCTTAGCTTGAATTGATTAATTGGAGACTTTTGAATCATCAAAGTCTCTTGTTAGTTGGTGATTGAAACTAGCTAGTTGGCTTGAACTTCATTAACTCTAGTCTTTGATTAGGACTTGTGAATTCAAGTTGATTTTCTCACTTGACTTACCTCCAATTGTTAGAGGTTAACTAAGTGATAGTAAAAGGCAATTACCATTACAAGTGACTATGATAATGGGGATATAAATTTCAATTATCAATCCATGCTAAGACTTTTCTTAATTGTTATTTTATTTCCTTGTTATTTATATTACTTGTTCAACATTCCAAAACCCAAAAATATACTATCTCATAACCAATAGTAACATACTTCCGTGTAATTCCTTGATAGACGACCCGAGGTTTAATACTTCGGTTATTTTTATTGGGTTTGCTTTAGTGAGAAACAAATTAAATTTGATTGAGGTTTAATTGTCGGTTTAGATCTATACTTACAACACGATTACTTTTGTGAAATTCTTTGCCGACAATTTTTCCTCCATCAACTGCATATCAAAGCTCATGTTGATGGAAGGATATTCAATAAGATTTTGGGCGATGGGGGAGCTGCTGTCAATCTCATGCCTGAAAGAATGATAGGAAGGCTTGGAAAGATTGAAAAAGATCTGAGTAAAAGTAGCATTGGGGTAACAGATTTTAATGGAAGGACTTCTTCTGTTAGAAGTGTGGTTCTGCTGTCAATTGAGGTTGGTTCTGTCAATAGGCCAACTCTATTTGTTGTTGTTCCTTCTAAGGCTGGTTTTAACTTGCTTTTGGGCCGTGATTGGATTCATGGAATGGGTGCTATTCCATCCACTCTACATCAAAAGTTAATTTTCTGGAACGAAGATGGAGGAGTGGAAGAAGTTCCTGTTGATAATAGTACATGTTACTATGATGAGATGCATGTGGAGTTCAGGATGTATATAATCCTGGAGTCAAGCCACTGACGGTTGACACCAAAGCATTTAATCCTGAAAGTTTTGAAATGTGAAAAATAGATATGAATGGTTTTATTTTGGTCCCTAAGGCCGGGGCGAATATGGCCTCAGGAGAAACTTAGATGATGAGTTTGACAAGCTAACTGGCTCGGCTGTCAGCCTATATGGCAGACAGAGAAGGGTGCATTGACAGTGTACCTTATGATTGTATATATGATGATGGTCCTTTAGGTTTTGAAAAAAATAATACTGACACTGTAAAAAAGGTTGAGGTGCATGATCCTTTGGAGGAAGTAGATATTGGTAATGGTGATTATCCTAGACCAACATATGTGAGCAAGATGTTGCCAGATGATTTCAAAAAAGAAATGGTGAAGATTTTGAAGGAATATTGCGACTTTTTTTCATGGGATTATGCAGAGATGCCAGGCTTGAATCATAAATTAGTAGAACATCAATTGCCATTGAAAGCCAATGTCAAACCTGTCAAGCAGCCACCAAGGAGATTTGCTCCTGAAGTCATGCAGAAGATTAAAGAAGAGATTGAAAGACTTCTTAAGGCTAAGTTTATAAGAACAACAAGGTATGTCAACTGGATTTCTAATATTGTTCCTGTCATGAAAAATAATGGAAAATTAAGGGTTTGCATTGATTTGAGATTTAAATTCTGCAACACCAAAAGATGAATATCCAATGCCTATAGCTGATATGTTGATAGATTCTACTGCTGGTCATGAAATGTTAAGTTTTATGGATGGATATTCAGGTTATAATCAAATATACATAGCTGAAGAAGATGTGTCAAAAACTGCATTTAGGTGTCCAGGTGCTTTAGGAACTTTTGAATGGGTTGTGATGCCATTTGGACTCAAAAATGCTGGTGCAACTTATCAAAGGGCGATGAATAAAATTTTTCATGACTTTATTAGAAATTTTATGAAAATTTATGTTGACGATGTGGTTGTCAAATCAAATGCTAAAAAAGAGCATCTAGTAAATTTAAAAAAAGCATTTGAAAGAATGAGAAAGCATAAATTGAAAATGAATCCCTTAAAATGTGCTTTTGGTGTGAGTACAGGGAATTTTCTTGGTTTCTTGGTGTAGAAAAAAGGATTAAAATTGACAAAAATAAGGCAAAGGCTATCTTAGAGGCTCCTCCTCCAACTAACAAAAAGCAACTGCAAGCATTTTTAGGGAAGGTCAATTACCTCAGAAGGTTTATTTCCAATCTATCAGGAAAAATCAAGGTTTTTGCGCCTCTAATCAAGTTGAAAAAAGAGGAAGAGTTCCAATGAAAAAAAGAGTACCAAGAAGCTTTTGACAACATCAAGCAGTATTTGACTAATCCTCCTATTATGACACCTTCAAGGCACGGAGCACCTCTAAAACTTTACGTGTCAGCTTTTGAAGCAACAATTGGTAGAATGCTGGCTCAAAAAGATGAGAATGACAACGAAAGAGTGATTTATTACCTAAGTCGTGTGCTAAATGATGTGGAGAGCCATTATTCTCCAATTGAGAAACTTTCTTTAGCTTTATATTTTTCTTGTTTAAAACTTTAGTACTATTTGATTCCTAGAAATGTTTATGTAATTTCTAAGTTTGATGTTCTTAAATATATGTTGTCTTCTCCAATATTACATGGTAGACTAGGAAAATGGACATTGGCCTTAACGGAATTTTCTTTACATTTTGTTCATGCAAGAGCCGTTAAGGGTCGGGTTCTAGCTGATTTCCTGGTTGACCATCCTTGTATTGACATTGATGAGAGTTTACTGGGTTTCATTGGTTTGGTGCCTTGGAAATTATATTTTGACGGTTCATGCCATAATGGTGGTGTTGGTATAGGAATTTTAATTATTTCTCCAAACGGCGAGCCAAGTAAATTCCTCTTTGAATTGAATTATTCATGTTCCAACAATGAGGCAGAGTATGAAGCGTTAATAATGGGACTGAAATTATTATTAAAAAGAGGAGTTAAAAATGTGAAATTTTTTGGAGATTCACAGCTTGTAGTCTATCAAGTATCACTTGAGTATAGGTGTATTAGTGAAAATTTAAGAAAGTATTTCAATGTGGCTATAGAGTTGTTGAGTAAATTTGATAATGTCATTGTAAGGCATGTTCCAAGGGAGTTAAATCAAGAAGCAAATAAATTAGCTCAAATTGCTTCAAGATATAAAATTCAGTCCGCAACACTAGAAAAATTGGTAAGGATAAAGGAAATATTTATGCCTTTAAGAGAAAGAGAAGTGTTGTTATTAGAAAAACTAGACCTGAAAGATTGGAGAATACCAATTATGGAATATTTAGAAAATCCAAGTCTTAATGTCGATAGAAAACGTAAATATAGAGCTCAAAGTTATGTTTTAATGAATAATGTGTTGTTTAAAAAATTTGTTGATGGAAATCTCTTGACATGTTTGGGAGAAAAGGAAGCGTATTTGGCTCTTGCCAAAGTGCACGAGAAAATTTGTGAAGCCCATTAGTCAGGGGAAAAAATGAAATAGGTGATAAATAGAAGAAGATTGTATTGGCCAACCATTCAAAGAGATTGTATAAATTATGCTAGGTCTTGTGAGGAATGTCAAAAACATGGGAGTCTTCAACATATTCCAGTGTCAGAATTGCATGTTATAATTAAACCATGACCGTTTAGAGATCGGGCTTTAGATCTGATTGGGAAGATTCACCCACCTTCTTCTAAAGGTCATAAGTTCATTTTGGTTGGTATTGATTATTTTTCTAAATGGGTAGAGGCTATCCCTTTAAGGGAGGTGACTCACAATGAAATAATTGATTTCATTGAGGAGCATATTGTGCATAGGTTTGGAATTCCTCAATCTATTACCACTGATCAAGGAACAATGTTTATTGGGAAAAATGTTATGGAATATGCCAAGTCTAGAAATATAAAAATGCTCTCTTCTACGCCGTATTATGCCCAAGCCAATGGACAAGTAGAGGCAGCGAATAAAATTCTGATTGCATTAATTAAAAAACACATTGGAAGGCAGCCAAGAAATTGGCACCAAACTCTCAGTCAAGTTCTTTGGGCTTACCGAAATTCTCCAAGAGGTTCTACTGGAACCACCCCGTATAAGTTAGTTTACGGTGATGATGCAGTGTTGCCAATTGATATTAATCTGCAAAGTATAAGGATGGCTAGACAAGATGAGATACCAGTAGTAGATTATTGGAATTCTTTGTATGATGAGCTCAATGAACTAGATGACAAAAGGTTGAGAGCTTTAGAGCGGGTGATTCAACAAAAAGAGATTATGTCAAAATCATACAACCGCTGTGTTAAAGCAAAGACATTTGCAATTGGAGATTTAGTGTGGAAAATAATTTTGCCTATAGAAAAAAAGTAAAAAACTTATGGTAAGTGGTCTCCAACTTGGGAAGGACCTTGTGTAGTTGACAAGATTTATTCCGGAAATGCCTATAAGATTATTGAAGTCAGATCAAGAAGAAGAATTCCTTCAATAAATGGCAAGTATTTAAAAGTATATAGTCCAGGCATACATGAGATAAACATTCCACATGTTTAAGGACACGAAAGTATTCAGTTGAAGTGTCAAAGGAAAAAAATAAAGAGCTAACTAATATTTGCAATTCAGTTTGTAAAAGCTAACATGTCCTTGTGATTTCTTTGAATTGCAAGTTCCATTGACAGTGTAAAGTATTAAAATTATGAGACAAATATGTGTCCAAAGCATCAATTTAAAATAAGATTCAATACAGAAAATAACATATCATTTTGTGAGTGCAGTATAGTACATGCCAACATATAGAACTAAAAGTTTAGTGAATAAACCTGTATGAAGCTAAAGGCATGTCAATAAATGTACATTTGATTTAATTTGACAGCACTTGAGGCAAATGTACACAAGATGGCATGCACCAGTGCAACCTGACATGGACAGATATGGAGGTCATCCCAAATGAAATACAAAAGAGGTCACTGTGATATTAATAATTGGTTTAGTGTGAAGTAATTTAATAACTTCCCAAAAAATAGCAAGTGTCGAGTCTCCAAAATATGGATAGAGTGCATACAAAAGCAAGTAATAAACAAAACTCTAAAAGTTCAAAAGTGAAGATTGCAGGGACATATTAAAATCACAAAGGTTCACATAAGAAATACAAGACTAAGTTTCAAAGATCTCCCTCAAGTGAGTAACTTCAGTTTGGAGAGCAGTTTGGAAGTTCCTGGCTTCTTTGGCAGCTTCCTGTGAGGAGAGCATCTTCTCTTCAAGTGACTGTAAGGCCGCATTGCTACTGTTAAGCATGCTACTTGCTTTGGCAAATTGACCCTCACTCTTTATCAAAGTAGCATCCAATCTATTTTTTACTTCTCTCTAACAGTCAGATGTTGTTTCAAATCTCGAATCTCCTCAGATAACTCATAAGCCCAATCTTTAGCTTTTGCAATATGGGCAGCCAAGGTAGTTTTGGCAGTCTCAAAAGAGGAAGTGTCTTGTTTCAACTTAGAAAGAGCTTCAGTTGTTTGTTGATATGATGAGATAGCTGCTTGAGAATCCGAAAATTTGACATAAAGGTCCTCATAAACCTTCTGCAAGTGAGCCAACAAAGAATCAATAGTCTCAGGATGTGGTGTAATTGAAAAAGTTTGAAGTGCGGATCGGTAGCAAGTGCCAAAACAGGTTTGGATAGAATGACACTGAGTTGTTGGGCCAATAGAAGCAGGATGAAATTGTCGACAATCTTGGTTGTGGGAGGTGTAGTATGGAGCTGCTCTGTTGGAAGGTGACTTTGAATGGTAGAGCAATATTCAACTATGGCCTTCTGTGTATCCATGCTACATTCATATGCTTCATTCAGACTTTCTAAATCAGCCAATAAATCATTTACCACATTAGGGATCTGAGCGTGAATGAAAGTGATTGGTATTTATTTTTCTGACCGCTCACTTGGGGGGATTTCAGAATTTTGAAGCTAAACAAAAATGCAAAAGAACGTGTTTACATAAAAAAAAGGAGATACAAAGAAGAGATACTAATAATCAGGTTAAATGACATGTCATACTTTATTGGCATTGGCTTTAGGTGTAGGCTTGTTAAATGTGGCAGCCATTAGATTTTCAGTACTAGACATAATCAAAGAAATGGTAGGAGCCACAGTAACCTAAAGCAAGAAGTGAAATGAGGACAAAGGTAATTAACGAGATTAAAAAAATCAACATGAGTGATATCATCATCATGTAAGTTCTTCAAGATAATGCTATTTTAATATGGAGGATATGAAAATATATAAAAATACCTGAGAAGCAAGTTGACCACTAGGGCTAAGAGCATCGACATCATCTTCCGAAGAGAACTTACTCACTGATTTATCACTAGACGAGTTGTTCTTGTTTTCCCCTTCATTGTGCTAAGAGATTACTGGTTCATCAAGATTGTGTCATTGTGATATTCTTAGAAGGCATTATGCATGAAGAAAATAACACATAGAGGACCATAATTTTTGAAATCACAATGAGCAAATGATTTAGTTGTAATTACCTTTTTTGACGATTGGTGCTCTTCTCACTTGTTGTATTACAAAAACAGTGGTCATCCTTTGACAACAGGTACTGAAAGCAACTTTAATGGAAGAGTAATAGGTTTTCTACCAAGAAAAGAATGAATATGTGGTCAACAGACAAGGTTTAAATGGGAATAGGTAGAATTTATTTCTCTGCGAAGCATTATCTTTCTGAATGTGCAATAGATCTTTTAGTGAGGTAGCTTTGACATGCAAAGATTGCGGCTCTTGAAGATGGTAAGGAGATGGAATGGCCTGAGCTAACCCAAATTATCATGAAACGGCGTTTGGCATATAGACCGCTGTTCTTAGGTCATCTTCACCCGGGAATCCAGCAAAAAATAATTGGAGAGTCAAGAACTATGACCAAATAGTGATGCTTTCCTTTTGTGTAACCCTACCTGGGGAAAGAGATCGTGTCAACCATTCCGTACCAGTTTGACAATTAGCAAAGGGAGTCAGATTGATGTTGTGGTCTTTCTCTGGCAAGTGATAGAAAGCACGGAAGAAGTGTTTCATCTTATTATGGGAGGCAATTAACTTGTCAGGAAAGACTAAGTTGAGCAGACGGTGTCCGACAATCACAGAATCTATAGAACTTTTTTGGGTCGAACGTGGTTGTAGCTCAGATTCAAAAATAGCGGACAGTCACAATTGAAAAACCAAACGGGACCATCAACATTAGTGATTCTTTTCTTCTCCCTCATAAGGCCTGTGATCCAATCTAGAGTGAGATATAGTCGAGCCAGGAACAATTTGGCTAAACACAGTCCTTTACCTTCAGCTAACATAATGGCCAATGGGAGATAAATGACTTCAACTTGAATACTCCAGGCACAGAAAATAATGCCGCTCAACTAATAGAGAAGGAAGGCTATGTGCTCATCATCGGAAACAGGTTCTCTATCTTGACCTTTGTTATTAAGAATGAAGCTATGGTAGGTGGTGGAAGAGATATCAATGGCATACTCAATTCCTATGGTTGACCGGGTAGTAGTTAAAATTTCTTCTTCCAAGGGAGGTAGGCCAGTTATTGCAGCTACATCCAGAAGAGTAGGAGGAATCATACCATATAGGGTGTGAAAAGTATGAGAAGTCTCATCCCAGAAATACAATGCACCTCCCATTAATCCTGAATTAACAGTGTAAGAGTTTTTACTAAGCTGAATTAGGTCATATATCTCAATCTCTTTTCACAAGGTCATCTTCTCAATTTGAACCCTACCTAACCAAGCATGGTAACCTTCAATGCTGGTCTTTGGGGGATTTCTGAATAGTCTATTGCTGGAGTCAAAGTATCCAATAGGAATGGAGTCTTGAAAAGCAACAGATTTTTTTTTTAGGGTGACCAGAAAAAATATTTTTTTATCTTATTTGCTACTTTAAGAGAGACAATAGGACCAACGAAAACTGAATCTACACCGTCAATGGTTAAAGGAAGTAGCACATGAGATTCTCATATCTTTGATTTTGAGGTCTCTGGTTCAGGAGCAAAATTTTTGTCATTTTTGACAACAAGCTTATCACAAATGCCCACTTTATATGAAGAAAGAGGACTTGTTGACAGATGGTGGCTTGAGGTTGCCATAACAATGCAAATGAAAAAAAATTCAAGTATTGGATGCCGAGGTTGTCAACGGTCAATAAACAAACTGCAAAGGTAGAAAAAAAATGAAATTGAACTTATATGGGTTTAATTTGGTTTAAGCAGTAAGCAAGGATTTAACATGAAACAAGATTTAATACTGCTTGCCAACATTCATGAATAAAAAAGAAAAAAAAATTCATAAATAAAACATGAAAAATTTATTATCTACTAGATTGATCATTGTTAAAAGTAAGGAGAATGTGTATATAATCTAAGCAAATTCATTTGTTTTCCATTGCATTTGTGTAACGTTGCTTTAGAGCATTGCCAGGGATACTAGAATTGCATTCTTCATTAAAAAATCCAATGAAAAAAATAATGCAAAAGCTAAATTATTCCTAATTAATATGGCCACAAGATAGCAATTGTTTCTACTTACAAAAAAAATCTAATTAAATTAAAATAGATCATAGTAGTGAAGGAGCCACTTAGAAAGAAGCTGGCAAATATATATACAAAGAAGTCTGATAAAGCATCTCTTTCAACAAGACCTCGAGGATTAGAAGACAGTTGAATCAGCAGAATCAGCAGTACACAATTTTTGAACTATCCCTTTTATCCTATTTTTGGGAGCAAAATAGACAGAAATTTATATATATATATACATTTTTTTCTTTTTTTTTCCTGCCTCTTCTTCATACTTGAAGAATAGGGTTCAACAGTCAAATCATAATTTGAGGTAAAGAATGTAAAAGAAAAAAAAAGAATGCTCTTCAGAGTAAGATTCTAGTACTCATAGTCACGAATAACACAAAGGATGCATGTCATTTTTGGGATTAGGATTCCTCTGAATCAACGATGAAAAAAAAGAAAGATAAAGATAGAGCTAGCAGTGAAATCTTACCTGGAATATTAGAAGAGGTAGGTATAGTCAAACCCTTGTGAATAGAAAAAGTCCACCGTAGTAGATGAAATTTCGGAGAATGGGAGACACACAGTTGAAGAAGAAGTCTTTTGGCGTTCAAACACTACGTATTCTCTCTCTCACAAGTATTATACGAAGATAAGAGTACCGAGCTATTTTACTTTTTGTTTAGTCAAAATAAAAATAAATAAATAAATAAATAAAATAACAAAGAAAAGAAAAAGAGTACGAGTACTCTTGTGTGCTTTCTAAGTGACGTTTCAAAATATCATTCTTGTCAACACGTATTGTTATTATTTATATATATACATTTTAAAAGAAATATATATATATAATAAATAAAAAATAACTAAATCTATTTTAAATTAAATTAGATCATTTGACAGTTGGTTATCTATTTGATTTTTAAAATTCACAAGAGGTGCGTGAGCGATTACGGGCCAATCTAAATTTCCCGTAACATGTGTACAAATGGTAACTGTTAGCTGATATTAGGTTAAAGTTTTAGGAACACATTGTAGAGAGTTCATTTCTTTTTGGAAAACACTTAAAAACCCAAAACGCTCTCGGCCCCTTGGCATCACAAAGTAAAATTGAGAATCTTAAGTAATTCCTCTGAATTCAAACACTTATAATTTGCTTTTTTCCCGTTTTTATTAATAAAATTTATCTACTTTTATGTCTTGTCCTCTTTTACGTTCATGTTTATTTCTTTATCTTCTTTTTAATTTTTTATTTGTTTCAATTTCTACAATTTATTTTATCACCGGTACTTTACATTTATATATTTATTTTTTATTTTTATTCCTTTTAATTTTATTTGACGTTATAATTATAATATTGAGATATCTACATTTTCTTTTAAATATAAACAAAATTTGAGTAAAACATTCTATTAAGTAATTTAACGGGTAAAACTATTTGATTTCATGTCCGACCGAATCTAAATAAAATCGCCAAATCGACACAAATTTGTTCCAAATCAATAGGATTCAGGCCCGAATCTTTGAATTAAATTGGAGCATAAATATCCTCATAAAAAATAGAAAAAAATTGAGATTTTACTTAAAATAAAAAAATAAATGAAATACGTAACATATAAAATAATAAAATCGTAATAAATTTTAAATGGTAAATTGTTTAATTAAATGCCAATGAGTTATAGCTTAAATGGCATAAATTCTTCATACTCAATTAAGAGGTCGCGGATTCGAGTCACATATCTTTTTAAATTTTGCCAATGAGTAATAGCTCAAATGGCATAGTCTCTCCATACTCAATTAAGAAGTTGCGGGTTCGAGTCTCCTATCTTTCGTAAAAAAAAAAAATTGTTCAATTAAATGAAAATTCTCTTGGCCGTTGATATCGCTAATTTTGAGGGGCATCATCTTCACTGACGTCATCTATCCCCTGTGAATTCTCGGGAGCTTCATTGCTAAAATGTGTATTTGGGTTGGCTTTTATAAAGTTGTAGTTTAAATGAAAATGATCTTTTATAATTAATTTTAGATAGAAGAGAATTTATGCTAACATAATTTATATTTGACAATTTTATATTAAAATTAATTTTAATAAAATAATATATATTATTTGAATAATATTAATTAAAATTATTTTTAGATAAATATTAATTAATTACAAAAAAATATAATATTAAATTATAATATTATTTTTTTAAGTATATTTATTTTTTTATATATTTTTATATTTTTTATATAGTATTTTTTTATAGTACTCTATTTTAGTATATTATAATTTTTTATTATTATAATAAAATTAATATTTATTTATTAAATTAAAAATAACATATAAAAATTGACAATTTTTTTAAAAAGTTATGGAGAAAACCAATAATAACCAACAACAAACGTAAAGGCAGTTAAGTGAACATAGAAGTTATCATTTCTTACTTTAAGTGAATGCACTTTTAGGATGCAAAATCATGTCTGCTCTCAGAGAATAAAGAAGTTACTAAACATCAAAAAATAGCTTTTAAAGAACTTAAACGCATTTTTATTCTCTACAATTATAATAAAAAATTTAATAAAAATAAAAAATCAAAATATGAAAAAAAAAACTAAAAATGATAAAAAAAAATTAAAATATTTAAAATGACTTAAAACAAATCTGAAAATTCTATAGAAAAAACTATTAAAATCAATAATGATCAACAATAAACATAAACACACTACGTTAAGTGAACGCAGAAGTTACAACTTTTTGTTTAGAGCAAAAAATACCAAACACCAAGAAACAACGTTAAAAAAATTTAAATACACTTTTATCCTTTTCAACGTGTTTACTAAACACACTCAAAATTTTTGAATGCTATCAATAAAATATTTTGTAAAATCATGCTGAATTCTTCAATTCAAAGTCCAACAAGATCCAATTTAGAGAACAAGCCTCGTGTAGCAAATGAAATTTAATTTTGTAATTTGAGTTGAATTTAAATTGGAGACACTAGTGTAGTATACAAATACGGAGTAAAGACTAAGGAAGGAGACTTCTATCTCTACTACTACTTTTTTTTCAATTTTTCTGTTTGTAATTTCTTAATTATGAGTTACTAATTTTTCTTTTCATTAAGGAGAGAAACTCTATTGAATTATAATAAATTGATGTTGTTAGTAAAAAAATAATTATATTTAAAGGTTGAGCTGATTTGAAATATTAATAAAGTTTTGAAAAGGAAATAAAGAACAAAAGGGATGCACGTGAAGGCATCAAGTGGGAAACTGTTTGGCACAGTTTCGATGGACATAGTAAATCGAGCAGTTATTCGAATGAGGAAGATCGAAGGTTTTTTCGAGTTAAGGATTTTCAGTAACTGGCACACGTTTGAGCAAAAGAGTGGGAACGGTTACCCAAACTTTCGCACACGAGGGGGATCATGTCATTAATGATCGGTTACGGAAGAGGGGTATAAATATTAGAAAATATTAAGGAATTAGGGTTGGAACTTTTTTCAAAAATACACTCAAGCACACTCACATCCCAGCGAATTTCTGAGTCTGCATTCGAGTTCGATTTCTGTAGGGTTCTTTCCATGTCTTTATCTTTTTAATTTATAAATTCATCAAACTTTACTTTTTCTGTTCAATTTATCTTTCAAGAAATCTTTAATTTCTTTGTTAAATTTACATTTCAACATCTTTAATTTCCATGTTAAAAGTCATTTGATTCAATCAAAGGCATTTTTATTGCTTTATTTAAATACTTTGCAAATTTCTTTCGATTTCTGTCAATTTGTCTTTCAAAAGCTTATTTTACATCTTTTGAACTTTTTTCTATTTCAATACTCGTCTAATTCGAGGACTTTTGATGCACTTATAGAGAAATTGGTACCTGTAAAAAGAGGAGTAGGTTTTGCTCCCAAACCATTAGAATCAAACCACCATCGATTTGCTAAAAATCGATAAAATAAATTGGCACGTCCGGTAGGAAAGTTTTAAACTGAAGTGTGTCAAATGATTTTGGTGTCATTTGGTGTATGCAATTAAGAAGTGGAAGAATTATTCACATGGCAGATGAAATGTCGAATGTGAATGGTGGTTCGTCCACCAATGATAGCATACCAGTAACTGTATGACCTTCGGACGTTACTTCGTGTTCAGAAGGCATGATCGTGAGTGAAAGTGTAGTGGTTACTAGCGTTCAGACTGGAAATAATGGATGCAATATTTGTCCACATGGTAATTTACCACCAATACAGCCTTTGATAACTACTGGTTGGCCTCCTTATGGCCTTCATCCTGGTTATACTCCACCAGTGAGTGGTTTTGTTCCTCCTGTATGTGTTGGAAGTATGATTGGAGTAAATAATTCTCAAAACCTACAACAGTACTCCGAGTATTCTCGTGATTATAATGTGGACTCTACGTCGAATGCCTCTAATTTGATGGCAGCATTTCGACAACAGGTAGAGGAAAGTCATCATGATTTGGTCAACTTGTTGACTCAACAAATGACCACAATTATGAATCCTATGATGGCTTATCACGAATCAAAATTTGAACGTCTTGCAAGGCAAGTCAAATGGATTGCTCGAATCATTGATTATGATGAAGGAGAAAGGCATGATACCAGAGGGAATAATGAGGATTTTGAAAATATATTTCAAAATGAAAATAATGTTTTGAGAAATAGAGAGAATCCTCAGTTAATTCTTCATGGTCAAAATACAGATGACGTTCTGGCTCCATTACGTGCTAATCAGGTCGGTGGACGTTATCAAGTGACAAGACTTGTAGAAGATGTGCTCAATAGAGTCGGTTTGAATGTCGGATTCATGAATCAACCCCATTTTGTATCCGCTTTTCCTCAAGTTGTTCAAATGGCCGAAGTGATAAGAGGTGTGAAAAATCCAAAAATAATTACAAAATTTGTGGGTGAAGTTGGAGAATCGACCACTGAACATGTCGCTTGATATTTGGTCGAGACTGGAAATCTAGCTAATGATGAGAATTTGAAAATGAAGTTTTTTCCTTCTTCGTTAACGAAGAATGCGTTTACTTAGTTTTCGAATCTTAGACCAAATTCAATAACGACTTGGGCTCTGTTGAAAACTGCTTTTCATGCCCAGTTTTATCGAGGAGAATTGAACGTAGCAGTTACTGATCTAGTAGCTTTGAAACAAGAAGATGGTGAAACCATCGATGATTATATGATATGTTTCAAAAATACTAGAAGTAGATGTTATATGTCATTGCCTGAGAGTGAAGTGGTGAAAATAGCAGTTATGGGGTTAGGATTTTATATGCGTCGAAAACTGCTTAATGTGCATATTCCTGACTTAGCACATTTGGCTGAAAGGGTTCGTCAAGTTGAACTTTTGAAGAAGGAAAAGGAGAAATATGAGAATGAAAAGAGGCCAAAGAGTAGACCCTTTATTCGAAAGGAAAAAGTTGCTTATGTGGCCATGGAATCCTTAGAGGAAGAGTCTAATTTAGAAGCAAAGGTTGATTTGGCTGAACTTAAAAAGGGTCCTCCGTATGTTTGTTCTTTTCTTAAAAATCTCCCTAGTAATAAGAAGTCGAATGATTCAAAACTAAAGAGTGGAAAGAGATATAGTTTTGATATCTCGAAATCTGACCAGATTTTTGATGTGTTGCTTAAAGATAAACAGTTAATTTTGTCTAAAGGCAGAACTTTACTTTCAGTGAAAGATTTAAAAGGGAAACCTTATTGTAAATTTCACCAAGCAACTAGTCATTCGACTAACAACTGTATTTGTTTCAGGGATCTTATATAGGAGGCTATTATGGAAGGACGTTTAAAGTTTGATGATGGAAAAAAGGAGATGAAAGTTGATTCTGATCCTTTTGATGCTGAAGCCAGTTTTGTTGAGCCATATTTTGGTGTGAATATGGTTGGAATGTCTTATAATGTCGATGTGGCTTTGGGTGATTTTGAATCACAAGTCCGATCTGTATACCCTCGTGTGGGAGACGGTTTGTTGGATTTTTTAATGCAGCAAAAGCTTAATGATCGGGACGTATCTCTGTGTCCTCGATGCAATGTTGTGTTTGACGCTGAAGGCGCAAAAATATTTGAGAAAGAAATAATGAAGAAAGAACTCGCTCATAGAGAGGATCACACTCGTCGGAAGCAACCAATTCAACGAGTAAAAGGACAAAGCTCCAAGGCTCCTCAGCAAAATGCTATTGCAGCAATAAGCCGTTCTCAGGCTATAGGAGTTCAATGGATTCAGAATTGTCAAGAATTCCAGAATTGAGATGCTCAATATAGGCAAAACCCACAGTGGGGACATCAAGGACCCCCTCGAGGACAGTATCCCTACTATCGTGGCCGAGCTAGAGGATACCCAAGAGGTAGAGGAAGAAGGAATCAACAGCAAACGAATAAGCCTCAAACTAATAAAGGCAAAGGGGGCAACGCCTTCGGTGCATTCTCGAATAGTCTTTCCATTTGATGGAAAAACTTATCCAAAGGATATTCTGTCCCCTGCAAAGTTGAATAACGGTAAGTCAATGGTTAATACTTTAGTTGTTGACAAAGAAAAAGATGCAGACTTAAATGAAGAGTATTTCGAAGAAGGAGATGATGAGATGGTTGGGACTATTTCCATTATCCCAACTGAGTATTTGGGTGAATATGAAGGTAACCCTAAAGATGATTATGATATGGATGATGAATAGGCATTTTTGTTCATTCAATATGAGGATGAACCGGGATATTTTTTGAGGCACTCTGAGAAATAAAAGTCCCATCTCCACCCACTTCATATCACTACAACTATGAGTGGGATTAAGGTAAACAAAGTTTTAATTAATGGCGGAGCAGCAATAAGCCTTTTGCCGGAGAGGATGCTGATGAAGGTTGGCAAACATCCTGATGATTTGGTTCCCACCAATACTGCCGTAACAGACTTTAGTGGTCCTTCTACTCCTGCTAAAGGTCTGGTTACCTTGGGGGTGCAGGTAGGATCTTCTGATCGAAACACTATTTTCGTGGTGGTGCCTTCGAAAGCAAGCTATAATGCCTTATTAGGCCGGGACTGGATTCACAGGGTTGGAGCTGTACCATCTACTATGCATCAGAGTGTCCTCCTTTGGATGAAAAATGGAAAGCCTGAAATTGTTAAGACTCATTCGAATCTGTATTCCAAAACTGAAGCCTTTAAATGTTGACAGGGTGTTAAATTCTTTCAACTGTGAGGGCTGCTATTTGTCTTCAGAAGGTTTGACGGTGAAATTGCATCATCCACACCTTACTGTACCCCTAACTGGTTGGGACTGTTCGTCTTAGGAGGAATTCGAGATGTTGCTCGATGGAACATGTACAAGATGTCTCGGATTACCTGGTAACTTTAAATAAATATATAAGTAATTTCCTTTCAGTAGAAAATAAAAATGATTCTTCTGATGAAGTTGAATCACCTAGGAACATAATTTCTTCTTCTTTTCATAGGAAAAATTTGATGTCTTTAATCGAATTTAGTCATGATTTAAGTTCTTTTTCTTTTTGTAATTCGAATGATGTTATCAGTCAAACTACTGATAAAATAGCAGAAGTTCATTGTATTAAAAATGAAGCTATTATTAGTCCAGCAAATGATCAAGTTCATTCTATTCCTAATAAATCTGTTGATTTCTCTTTTGATTGCATCTATGATTTAGAACCTTTGGATTTTGAAAAGTATTCAGTAAAAGATGATGACCATGCAAAGGGTTTTGAATCCTAAGATCCTCTAGAGGAAATTAATTTGGGATCTGCTAATGATGTTCGAATTACCTACATTTGTAAGGGTCTTGCAGATCCTATTCGAATTGAATTGTTCCATCTTTTACATGAGTTTAAAGATTATTTTGCTTGGGATTATCATGAGATGCCTGGTCTCGATCGTTCTTTTGTAGAACATCAATTAGTATTAAATCCGAATGCTCGACCTGTGAAGCAAATCCCTCGGCATTATGCTCCAGAAATTAATCAAAAGATTAAGGAAGAAATAGAACGGTTAATTAAAGCAAAGTTTATTCGAACTGCATGCTATGTTGAATGGGTTTCGAATATTGTTCCTGTAATGAAGAAGAATGAGAAATTAAGGGTGTGTATTGATTTTAGAGATCTGAATATTGCCACTCCGAAGGATGAATATTTTATGCCCATAGCAGACATGTTGATCGATTCTGCAGCAGGGAATGAAATTTTAAGTTTTATGGATAGTTATTTAGGATATAACTAAATCTTCATCGCAGAAGATGATGTATCCAAAATTTCTTTTCGTTGCCCCGGGGCTTTAGGCACTTATGAATGGGTGGTTATGCCATTCAGTTTGAAAAATGCTGGTGCAATTTACCAACGGGCAATGAATGCCATATTCCATAAGTATATTAGGAAACTTATGAAGGTATATATTGATGATGTCATAGTCAAGTCAAATTCGGTGAATAAGCACATTGATCATTTGAGAAAGGCGTTCATTACTATGCAAAGGAAATGATTAAAAATGAATCCTTTGAAATGCGCATTTGGAATATCGGTAGGGAACTTCTTGGGTTTTGTTGTTCATAAAAAAGGGATTGCAATTGATAAAAATAAGGCTGATGCAATTTTATCATTGTCTTCTCCTAAGTCGAAAAAAGAAGTGCAGTCGTTGCTTGGGAAAGCGAATTACCTTCGAAGGTTCATATCGAATCTTTCTGACCGAAATTGAGTGCTTGCACCTTTAGTAAAACTAAAGAATGATTCCCCAGTTCGAATGGACGAACGAGCATCAACAGGCTTTCGAATCAATAAAGGCTTATTTGTCCAAAGCTCCGAGAATGGCGAATGTTTGCCCACATGTGCCCTTGAAATTGTACATTGCTACATCTTCAAATACAATTGGGTGTATGTTAGCCCAAGATGATGAGAATGGACATGAACGAACTATTTATTACCTTAGTTGAGTGTCGACCGATATCGAGACAAGGTATTTTCTAATAGAAAGATTATGTTTGTCTTTATACTATGCGTGCATGAAATTAAAATGTTACATGGTAGCTAAGCCTGTGAAAATTTTTGCACAAACTGATATTGTCAAATATATGTTGAGTTCTCCAATGTTGCGAAGTCGTTTGGGGAAGTGGATGTTAGCTTTGACAGAGTTCGATTTACAATACATTCCAGCAAAGGTTGTGAAAGGTCAGGTCATTGCAGATTTTTTAGTTGATAATTCGAACAATCTGAATGACCAGGGGGCAAATGTGCTTGACATTAAAGTTGATTACTGGAAGTTATATTTCGATAGATCGAAGCACCAAGATGGTGCATGAGTAGGAATTTTCATTATTTCACCAGAAGAAATTCCATCGGAATTTCTGTTCGAGTTAAAATATCCTTGCTCAAATAATATGGCAGAATATGAAGCTTTAATTTTAGGCCTTGAAATTTTGATTGGAAAAGGGACTTTGGAAGTCCAGATCTTAGGGGATTCCCAATTGGTATTGAAACAATTATCGAAAGAGTTCAAATGTAACAATGAGAAGTTGCAAAAATATTTAGCAACGGCTTGGGAGTGGTTAACAGCCTTTCGAAAAGTTTCATTGGTCCATATCCCAAGGATCCAGAATAAAATTGCTAATGAGTTGGCCTAAATAGCTTCAAGATATAGAATAGGCCCAGAAACACTAAGAAAGTTCGCAAATATCCATCAAATATTAGTGCCTGTGGATGAAAGAGAGGATTTGTGTATGGATGAATGGGAAGACGATGATTGGAGGAAACCCATTGCCAAGTATTTGAGGAATCCTAGTACTCAATTCGATAGAAAGACAAAATTACGAGCAATGAATTTTGTCTTGATGGCTGATGAGTTGTATAAGAAAGGAATCGACGGGAGCATTTTGAGATGTTTGAGTCAAGTAGATAAAACACTGCTTTAGGAGAAGTTCATGAAGGAATTTGTGGTGCCCATTAGGCTGGGATTAAAATGAAACGGGTAATATGTCGAAATCATGTCTATTGGCCCTCCATGATCAAAGACTGTATCGATTATGCAAAAGCATGTCAAGAATGTCAACGACATGGGGCAATACAACAGATCCCAGCATCTGAGTTGCATTCGATCATTAAGCCATGGCCATTTAGAGGTTGGGCTCTGGACTTAATTGGATTGATACACCTTCCTTCATCGAAATATCATAAATTTATTCTGGTAGCAATAGATTATTTTGCGAAGTGGGTCGAAGCAGTTTCTTTAATAGAGGATGGGCAAAACGAAATAATAGATTTTATTGAAGAACATATAATCCATCGATTTCGAATTCCTCAAACATTGAGTATTGACCAAGGAAATATGTTTAGTGGTCAGTGAATAAAAAATTTTGCAGCTTCAAGAAACATTAATATGGTTACTTCAACCCCTTATTATGCAGAGGCCAATGGGCAAGTTGATGCGGCAAATAAAATTTTGATCAATTTGATAAAAAAGCATATCGGAAGTAGACCTCGAACTTGGCATGAGACTTTGAGTCAAGTGTTGTGGAATTATCGAAATTCACCAAGGGGGTCAACAGGTACTTCTCCTTATAAATGAGCATACGGACATGATGCCGTGTTACCATTGGAAATCAATCTTAATACTTTGAGAGTATTAAAGCAAGATGATTTGCCTGTTGACGATTATTGGAACGCAATGTTTTATGAGTTAAATGATTTAGACTCAGAACGTATATTGGCGCTTGAAAATATAATTCGGCAAAAAGAAAGTATTGCTCGTAGTTATAATCGTCAAATAAAAGAAAAATATTTCAGTATAGGAGAGTTGGTTTTGAAAGTTATTTTGCCAATGAAAAAGAAATAAAGGGTTCTTGGCAAATGGTCCCATATTTGGGAAGGGTCTTTTCAAATAATCTAATTATATTCCGGAAATGCATATCGAATCAAAGATATCGAATCTGGAAATGTAGTCAAATCGGTAAATGGAAAGTACTTGAAGCAATACCATTGTTTATTAAATCAAAATTAAAATGCATAAGTCTGGAGATAAAAGGATGTCATTACAAATGTTGATATCCTAAGGCGGAGAAATAAAAGGTGCTAGGAGCTTGGCCAAGTCAGAATACAGTTGAATTCTCTCACTGTCCAGGGCTGAGAGTATTTCGGTCTGTTCATATTCTTCCTGTTGAATTTTTTCGAATTGCCTCGTGCACTCCTCTTGTTTGGCCTCAATTGTATATATCTCCTTGAAAGGTTGCTGCTACTTGCGTTGAGCAGTGGCCAGAGGTAGATCTATATTAGCTTTTCTCTTTCGAACCATGGCAAGCCTTTGGTTGATCTGAATTAATTCTGCTTCGAGTTCTTCTTCTTCTCTGACATAATAGGCTTGAGCAGTAAAGGCTTGAGAGATTCTTAGACTAAATTCTTCGCAAGAATCTTTCATTGGTTGAAGAGCTGCATTATATCCTTCTGTTTCAGAGGTGATTATGGTCACTTTCTCCTTAAACTCTTGTAACTTATTCTGGGCAGCAACATAGTCATTGGCGATCTTTATGAACTTCTTGAATATGGCAGAATGCTGAGCTGGAACTTGAAGCTCAAGAGAAGAACTTAGAATATCAGAAAGAATTGGTTTCAAGCCTGATGGATTGGTCCATTCAAGGGGAGAATGTGATAGGAGTCTAAGAAGAGCGATCAATTGGTTGCGAGCACTTTCATTTAGTTCAAGAGGGAGACCGGATGTTGAAGGACCTGTAGGTGTTGGAGTGGAAATGGGCACCTTGTCTTCTTGAACAAGTGGGTTCAAGATATTAACCAAACCAATTAGAACATTGTCATTTGGTTGGGAGAACATCCCAAGAGTTCCAGAAGGTGGTTCCAAGTCATGAGGAGTTGAAAGTCCAGCATCCCTGGATGGACTGAAAGATTTTTGTGGTGAAGGGACAGTTTCTGGAATTCGGGTAGGTGAATCGGATTCAAGAACAATGGTTTCTGGTACTCGAGAAGGTGAATCGGAATTAGATTCTGAAACTCGAGAAAGAGAGTCAGAGTCAGGAGCCACTTGGGATCCAGTAGAAGCCCCAGCTTGAACTGGTGAAAGAGAGTGTTCGATGTTTGCAGTCTGAGATGGTGAATGTTGTTCCTCTGATAAATCAACCACTTGTGTTTCAGTCAAAATTGGGGAAACTACCCGAATGGGT